>NC_041408.2:16339704-16634704 GCF_900747795.2 Erpetoichthys calabaricus | reverse complement strand
ACTATTATAGGCAAGAGAATCTCATGCATATTGGGAAAAATGTCTGCCACAATAAAAAAAAAAACAATAATAAAATATTTACACTAACAGGTGACACAATGAATGTCCGTGACTTGCTGCAGTCTACTTTGCTATAAACACAAGAGATACTTTAGTCATTTTCAGTCATTATCAGTCAGTCATTATCCAACCCGCTATATCCTAACACAGGGTCACGGGGGTCTGCTGGAGCCAATCCCAGACAGTACAGGGCATAAAGCAGGAAACAAACCCTGGGCAGGGCGCCAGCTCACCACAGGGCACACACACACACAGGACAATTTAGGATCGCCAATGCACCTTACCTGCATGTCTTTGGACTGTGGGAGGAAACCCACGCAGACACGGGGAGAACATGCAAACTCCACGCAGGGAGGACCCAGGAAGCGAACCCAGGTCTCCTAACTGCGAGGCAGCAGCACTACCACTGTGCCACCGTGCCGCCCCAGGTACTTTAGTGACCCACGTGAATGATCAAATTGAAGATAACTATATGGGGTACACATTGTACAGTACTGCGCCAGTCCAGTCCGTGATGTTACAATGGCCCTGCGTGTGGTGAAGACTCTGACGGGTGTACGATGGCACATCAGTATGTTCAGTTTAGCCAGGAGACAAGTGGAAATCTACACATAAAAGTAAGGCGGAGCCATGGCACATTTATTACATAACATTCTCAAAAGTACTTAATCCAACTGAAGACTTATGAGTGGCTGGGCCTTCGGTGGATTCTGAAAGAATTCAGAGCCCTTCATTTTCAGCCCACTTTTTTGTATTGCAAACTTATTTTTAAATGGATAGATCTTCCGGTTTTGCCCATCACTCTACACTCAATACCCTAGAATGACAAAATCAAAACATGTTTTCAGAAAAGTTTGTAGATTTATTAAAAATCTGAAACTGAAATCTTTCACTCTGACCCTTAATTCAGTACTTTGTCAAAGCCCCTTTAGCAGCAATTACAGGCTCAAGGGCAGTCAGAGATTTGTCCCAGTGCCACTCCAGCGTTGTCTTGGCTGTCATGTCTGTGGTCAACGGTGAACTGTTGCTCTTGAGGAGGTTTGAATTTGACAGCATTCGTCCTTCCCTCAATTCTGCCCCTGTCACTGAGAAGCGCCCCCATAGCATGATGCTGCTACCCCCATGTTTAACTATAGAGATGGCATGAGGCTGGCGATGAGCAACTCCTTGGTCTCCGCTGTACATAGTTCTTGGAGTTCTGCCCAAAGAGTTTAGTCTTTGTCTCATCAGACCAGAGAATCTTTTTCCTCATGCTCCCAGAGTCCTCTGCATGCAGTTTGGCTGTCATGAGCACCTGATTGATGGAGTGGAGGGGCCAAGATGGTCATCCTTCTCACAGATATCTATAAAATAGGCTCATTGATGTCATGTGTACAAAGCACAGTGGAATTGTAACTCGCATGTGGCAGTAAACATGCAACACGTCACCACTTTCCAACGTCAGTAAGTAGATCTACCCTACTTAAAAAATTCTGTATTCCTTACCTAAAAAATCTCAGAACAAAGTTTACAACACTTATCTACTGTACATGTCATATTTCGTTGTCAAAGTACCAGTTTCAGAATTGACAGTTCCTGCTTTGATCCTAAGAAGGAACTTTCCACCTAAACATGGTGAGCTCATCCTCAGTCTGGAGAAGAAACAAACTCTTCACAACACTGGCATGCCTGACGGGCTCTTACACAGTCACTTTGGGGACACGTGGATTTAGTTCTCACTTTTTATGAATAAAGCCTTTTCAATTCCCATGGTTCATTTTTCTTTCCCCCTTTCTGAAAGTCTCATGAAACACGGCTGTGTGAAACCACTAGCTAATGTTTAAAAAGGAAAGGCTGAGCTCACCAGCATGAATCATTCATCTGTTCATTCACTAAGCTTGGTTAATGATCTTCAGCCTCTGCTCTTTAGGCTCTTATATAAATCCATTTTAGCGGCTGCTAAGAACTGAAAGCATCTGCTCGCTGAACAGAAAGGCATACCCCCCCATAACCCCTACAGACTACTTCCATCTCTTCATATTTCAGAGTCTTCATCTCTGCTGAGTCAATCTTCCCTTGCCAAGTGGGATTCCAGTCGTGTGACTTTGTCAAAGAACATGCAATCATTTTTGATTGCCTTAATATTACATGGAGGTCTTTAGCCCAGCAAAATGCTCTGATGAAGGAATGAGGGGAAGCAAATATTACACATACATACATACATACATCTTCTTCTTCTTCTTTCGGCTGCTCCCATTAGGGGTTTCCACAGCAGATCATCTTCTTCCATATCTTTCTGTCCTCTGCATCTTGTACTGTTACACCTATCACCTGCATGTCTTCTCTCACCACATCCATAAACCTTCTCTTAGGCCTTCCTCTTTTCCTCTTCCCTGGCAGCTCTATCCTTAGCATCCTTCTCCAAATATGCCCAGCATCTCTCCTCTGCACATGTCCAAACCAACGCAATCTCACCTCTCTGACTTTGTCTCCCAACCGTCCAACTTGAGCTGACCCTCTAATGTCCTCATTTCTAATCCTGTCCATCCTCGTCACACCCAATGCCAATCTTAGCATCTTTAACTCTGCCACCTCCAGCTCTGTCTCCTGCTTTTTGGTCAGTGCCACTGTCTCCAACCCATATAACATAGCTGGTCTCACTACCGTCCTGTAGACCTTCCCTTTCACTCTTGCTGATACCCGTCTGTCACAAATCACTCCTGACACTCTTCTCCACCCATTCCACCCTGCCTGCACTCTCTTCTTCACCTCTCTTCCACAATCCCCATTACTCTGTACTGTTGATCGCAAGTATTTAAACTCATCCACCTTCGCCAACTCTACTCCCTTCATCCTCACCATTCCACTGACCTCCCTCTCATTTACACACATGTATTCTGTCTTGTTCCTACTGACCTGCATTCCTCTCCTCTCATATCTCCACCTCCCCAGGGTCTCCTCAACCTGCTCCCTACTATCGCTACAGATCACAATGTCATCGGCAAACATCACAGTCCACGGGGACTCCTGTCTAATCTCATCTGTCAACCTGTCCATCACCATTGCAAATAAGAAAGGGCTCAGAGACGATCCCTGATGTAATCCCACCTCCGTCACTCCTACTGCAGACCTCACCACTGTCACACTTCCCTCGTACATATCCTGTACAACTCTTACGTACTTCTCTGCCACTCCTGACTTCCTCATACAATACCACAGCTCCTCTTGAGGCACCCTGTCATATGCTTTCTCCAGGTCCACAAAGACGCAATGCAACTCCTTCTGGCCTTCTCTAAACTTCTCCATTAACATCCTCAGAGCAAACATCACATCTGTGGTGTTCTTTATTGGCATGAAACCATGCTGCTGCTCACTAATCATCACCTGACTTATTAACCGAGCTTCCACTACTCTTTCCCATAACTTCATGCTGTGGCTCATCAATTTTATCCCCCTGTAGTTACTGCAGTCCTGCACATCCCCCTTATTCTTAAATATCAGCACCAGTACACTTCTTCTCCACTCCTCAGGCATCCTCTCTCTTTTCTCAATCTGGTTAAAAACTCCACTGCCATCTCTCCTAAACACCTCCATGCTTCCACAGGTATGTCATCTGGACCAACGGCCTTTCCATTTTTCATCCTCTTCATAGCTGTCCTTACTTCCTCCTTGCTAATCCGTTGCACTTCCTGATTCACTATCTCCACATCATCCAACCTCTTCTCTCTCTCATTCTCTTCATTCATGAGCCTCTCAAAGTACTCTTTCCATCTGCTCAACACACTCTCCTCGCTTGTGAGTACGTTTCCATCTTTATCCTTTATCACCCTAACCTGCTGCACATCTTTCCCAGCTCGGTCCCTCTCTGTAGCCCACCGGTCCTTTTCTCCCTCCTTAGTGTCCAGCCTCTCATACAACTCATCATACGCCTTTTCCTTAGCCACCTCTCTCTTCACCTTGCGCCTTATCTCCTTGTATTCTTGTCTACTTTCTGCATCTCTCTGACTGTCCCACTTCTTCTTTGCCATCCTCTTCCTCTGTATATTCTCCTGTATTTCCTCATTCCACCACCAGGTTTCCTTTACCTCCTTCCTCTTTCCAGATGTCACACCAAGCACCCTTCTTGCTGTCACCCTTACTACATCTACTGTAGTTTCCCAGCTGTCTGGTAATTCTTCACTACCACCCAGTGCCTGTCTCACCTTCTCCCTAAACTCAACCTTGCAGTCTTCCTTTTTCAACTTCCACCATTTGATCCTTGGCTCTGCCCTCACTCTCTTCCTCTTCTTGATCTCCAACGTCATCCTACAGACCCTCATCCGATGCTGCTTAACTACACTTTTTCCTGCCACCACTTTGCAGTCTTCAATCTCCTTCAGATTGACTCTTCTGGATAGGATGTAATCTACCTGTGTGCATCTTCTTCCACTCTTGTACGTCACCCTATGTTCCTCCCTCTTCTTAAAATATGTATTCACAACATACATACATACATATATATTGTCAAAAACTCCACAAAGAGCCATAGCAAGGTTTGGGGCAGCCACTTGCATATTTGGTTTCCTGGCTGCAAATTACAAATAAATGACAGTAGTGCTGTGCACAAAACCGAGTCCAGAACAGAACTGAGGGAACAGGGAAAAGGTGGAGGCTTTTAAAGGGGAAGACAGGAAGTGAAGTCAGAGGGGTCGGGCTTATAAGGGTGTTCAGCCATAGGCTCGAGCCCGGACGTGACATCACAGGGCCAGAGCCGGCAAGGTCTTCTTCCATAGGCTCAGACCCGGAAGTGACGTCAAGAGGACCAGGTGGAATCTCCCGTGACTGGTCTGCAGGAAAGGGAGAAAAAGAGTCAGTGCACTCTGTCACATCCTGGTCTGAATTGGAACTACTCTTACTCAAGCCCTTTAGCTGCCTCCCATGCGCACGTGTGTGACAATATATATATATATATACATATATATACATATATATATACATAAATATACATATATATACATATATATACATATATATATTTATATACATATATATATTTATCCAACCATCCATTTTCCAATCCGCTGAATCCGAACACATAGTCACGGGGGTCTGCTGGAACCAATCCCGGGCAGGGTGCCAACCCACCGCAGGACATATATATATATATATATTGTGGCGGATGGCCAGGACCCATGCCCAGCCAGGACGCCCCTTTGGCACTGGATCCGGGGGAGCAGCTATGGGATGCACATTACATCCCCTGGAACAGTTGGTGTCAGCCCCCCTGGGTTGCATCAGGGCCACAATTGTTACACTGGAGCTCAGCCCTGTTGGGCTCCGTTGCCACTGCCAGGGGGAGCTGCAAGGCTTCCTGAGCCCGTGTGGGTGGCCACACCCAGAAGTGCAGCCTAATTAGGGCAGTTACCACCTGGAGCACTTCCGGGTGGGCTATAAAAGAAATCTACAGCCACTAATCAAGGCACCAGAGTCGGGAGGAAGAGGACGAAACTGCCTGGGAGGAGTGGAGGATATGTCCTTTATACTGTGTTGGTGTTTTGGAACTGTGCTGTGGCTGGGGGACATATATATATTGTGGTGCCTGGCGGGCATCCATGCCTGGCTGGGACGCCCAGGAGGAGTGGAGGAGGGCTTGTGCCTCCTCCAGGACACGAGTTGGCGTCCTCCCTGGTGGCTTTGGGGACCACGGGAACGGAGCTTGGAAGCTCAACCCTCTAGGGGTCCGTGGTCACCGCCAGGGGGCGCCCCAATGCCTCGGGAGTGTTGGCCCTCAGTACTTCCGCCACACCGGGAAGTACTGGGGGGAAGAGACTTGAAGACACCCGGTGGACTTCTGGCTTCACCATGGGAGCTTCCGCCACACAGGGGTGTGGCTATGAGCCCTCAGGATCCACCTGGAGTCCTTCCAGGGGGCATAAAAGGGGCCGCCTCCCTCCAGTCAGGAGCGAGAGTCGGATGGAAGAGGACGAAGCTTGGTGGAGAGGAGTGGAGGCGGACCAAAGACTGAGAAAGGCATTGTGCGTGTGGCCAGGACTTAAGGGGTGATTGGTGCTGAGGCACTGGGTATGTGCACTATATATTGTATAAATAAACACGTGTGTGGTAAAACCATCATGTCTGCCTGTCTGTGTCCGGGCTGTTCCCCACAATATTTATATATATATATTGTAAAATGAATTGACTCAACACGCTTAAAAAGGTTTGGGGCAGCCACCCGTATATTATTCCTAGCTGCAAAAGAGTCTTTTAAATATAGAGATGTTCTCTATACCGAGTCCAAAACAGAACTGATGATGGTTTGTCAAAATGGTGGTTTTAAGGGATAGGACAGGAAGTGATGTAAGGGAACCGGAAGTGATGTTCTTCATTATCCAAAGTAGATGCCGGAAGTGATATTTTTCTGGGTGCCGGAACCGGAAGTGATATCTTCTGTTCTCAATCAGACAGGTTTGGCCTGGCGTGGAATTACCTTTACTTGGTCCATACAACGTCTTCCTAGTCACACGTGTGTGACAATATACTAGGGGGCTGTGCCCCGTACTTGCTTTGCTCACCCACCCCACAACCCCCACCCCTGGGGATGCGCTTCATGCTAGCCACCTCGCGTCTCTGTCACTCGCGTTTTGGGGGGGGGGGGTGTTGGGGGGCTGATTTGTGGATGGATCAGCTCCTGGCGAGCTGCGTGTTCTGCTTGTTGCGCTGCGCGTCGATCGTTTCAAAGCCTGTACCGCAGCTGTCCTTTTGTCTCACTTTTTTGTCTCGCGGGATGTTAAAGTGTCTCCGAGAAATTGTTTGTAAGTAGGGTGTGACATGCAAGTAGTCTCGCGGGACTTCAAAGTGTCTCTCCGAGATGATCACGTCTCGACCCAAGATTTTTTTAATATAATAGACAGGTATTGTCACACACGTGTACTTGGGAGGCAGCTAAAGGGCTTGAATGAGAATAATTGCGAGCCAGACTGGGAGGTGGCAGAGTGCGCTGACTCTTTCTCTTGTTTTTCTGTAGACCATTCACGGGAACTTCCACCTGGCCCTGATGACATCACTCCTGGTTTCCGGCCCCTTTGACGTCACTTCCAGGTGCGAGCCTATGGATGAAGACCCTTCCAGTTCCTGCCCCTTTGATGTCACTTCCTATACTGACCTTTAAAGCCGCCACCTTCCTCCATCCCCTCAGTTCTCTTCTGGACTCCACTCTGTACACATCAGTACAAACCTTTAAACCATTTTTGCAGCCAGGGAGTAATGTACAGGTGGCTGCCCCAAACCTTTCTGTGGCTTCTTTGATTTTGTGACAATATGTATCTATTGTGGTGGATGGTTGTGGGCCCCTGGACCAACAGAGAGCAGTTTCATTGGTTTCCAGCGGGGCCACAGGTCATGAGCATAAAAACTCAACCCTGTTGTGGCCAGTGGCTGCCACCAGGGGCCGCATGCTCATTTGCAGGGCTCTATTTGGCAGCACTAACACTTCTGCCACACTCAGAAGTGCTTCCGGGTGCCCTATAAAAGGGGGCCAGTCGCCAGCATCCAACGGCAAGAGTAGGGAGGAGAAGGACAAAGCCAGTCTAGAGGACTGCAGACGGTGGCAAAGGGACACAAAAACTATCGGTTACACGTCAAATTAGTTAAATGCGTATCAGTAGACTCTGCTGAAACAGTTGGTGGTGATCGTGCAGAAGATGAAAACATCAACTTATAATATCACAAAGAATATCTACAACCGTTAACACCGTCCAGTCTACCACCGTACGAATTACTGTAGAAAGAAGGATGTATCCAAGAAAGGTAATGTAGTACATCTCCCGCGGATAACATTAAACAACAAAGGAGATCTTGATATGCCATTTGTATTACAATGTTAACAGTTTCCTTTTAGAACAGCGTTTGCAAAAACAATTAACAAATCACAGAGCCAAACATTCGAAAAAGTCGGTATTATTTAATAGAGAGAAAGAAACGAAATTCACTCACGGGCAGTTACATGTTGTGTTGTCATGATGTAAGTCCAAATACAGAATCAAAATTCAGTGCAATATTGACAAAAATTTAATTAAAAAAATTTTTTTTACTGAAGTTTTACAGTAAAAGTGAAAGTTTAAAAAGTATTTGCTTGTTAATTTCAAATCCAAACAGAACAAAATCGTATAACGCAATGAATACCTCTAACGCAACATGAAACATAATTTACTTTCAAATGATTCCGTTTTACTATTTTTTAATATGGTTAATTACTCGCTGTAATGTAAAACAGTTAGTTCTCTTATGCATATGTAACAATTCCCATGAAAATAACAATCTGTTTAAATTGTACATCTGCTTCCCCATACGTGAGCGGCTGAACCGCACAGTGGCTAGCGCGTAGCACACAAAATGGTGGTGCCCATAACAAAACACAAGTCTTGCAGAATAGTGTGAATGGTTACAGCACAGTCATAACAGTAAAACTAATAAATAATAATATAAAAATAAAGCATTATTTGCACAGTCCTGACATGTCAAGTAAAATATGTCCGTCTGATAGGGGCACAGACCAAGGTTTAAAACTACAGGCTATCAAATTCTGTCAAGATTAGAGATGCCACGAGTGAAGTTGCAGGATGCTGAAATTCAACAAGATGGGACTCCAGAAAACTGATATCTGACAAGACCACATCCCCAGAAGGTGCAGCGATCAAGATCTGATCAAATCTGGTGATAATGCTGCAGGACACTGATAAGTGACAGGATCACACTACCAGAACTTAATGCCACAGGGTACCACGATTGACAAGATAAGATAACTAAAGGGTAAAATCAAAGGACATAAAGACCCAGAGGGTTGAAACTGTAAAGGCGGATCTGCAGAACTATGAAAGAATGTTACAACATGACCACAGTCACAGAAAGTAAAGCTAGGCTACCAAGATCTGATAGATGCCCAGCTGGTAAGCTTGCACTTTCCTAACATTTGACAGGACCACACTTTCAGGTGCTAAAACCACAGATGGTGTATTAACTGGCTGCGATGTTTTACCAACACATTTTTTGTCTCATTTAGCTCCAGAATGCTAGAGCTTATCAGGAAAAGGCTCCCGTAGGGAAAGCTCCAACCTATAGTTACCTGACAAGATAACAATTCGGAACTGAATTGGCGGGACATTGCTATCTGACAAGATCACACTCCCAAAAGTCAAAGCTACAGGCTACTAAGTATTGATAATTTATGGGAACACAAGGGCAAAGTGGTCAGACACTGAGATCTGACAGAATGTGTCTCCAGACATACATGTTCAGGACACTGATATCTGACAGGATCATACTTTCAGAAAGTAAAGCCACTGAGATCTGATATGATAAGATGTGCAGACATTAAGGCTCCAGGACAGTGACATCTGATATAATCAGTCCCTAAGTAGGTGTGATAACGTTTTGTAGCAGAGCTGAGTGTGAACTTTGGTGTAGAGAGGTCAAGCAACAAAAAAGCCCCCAGGACAGCACAGGAGACCTTCTTTAGTTTGAAAAAGCGTGTCTGTACAGGGTGGCCTGGAGAACTCATCATCAGAAGTTCATGTCCAGGTCTGAGACAGCTTTTGGCGGGTGCCATCTGAAGCTTTTTACTGTTACAGCATACTGAGATCTGACAGGAGTGGGGGAGTAAAGCTGCCTGCCATCACACGATCAACAGAAGAAGAGGGCCGCCAGAAGCAATGGAGAATTATTTCTCTGTCTTGTCCCAGTCAGGTTTGGTGAGTTAATGAACACAAGGAGCTGTGCATCTCCTCTGGGAATGTGGCAGTGGCTTTACTGGGAGCAACAACTGCACGCTTCACCAAGTTAGGGCAAAGGGCCTTTCTCAGTGGAGACTGGGTTCGCTTTCAGGGTTTTTCACACAGTGTCCTACTTTATTTCATGAATATGTAAACTAACTGCTTAAGCAAATTAATAACACTTCGGGCATGTTACAGAAATGTTGATTGTGATTTTTCTCAAAACAAAAGGACATAAAGTACAGTTCTGAGCCAAGGCTGTCACGCAGACCCCAGTCTGAGCCAACAGGCAAAGGTCAAAGAGGGGTGGGTGTCGTGCTGTGTGAAAAGGGAGAGGAGATCTAGGGGGACCTGGAATTTAGCAAACCAGAACTTCTCTATCTCATGAAATACAGAAGGCAAGATGGGAGATAATGGTATCTTCAATTTGTGCTGCGTCTGTAAACCGACCCACATAAGTGAATGTGTCCTGCAAGGAATTTGCACTCCTCGTTTTTAGATTTTTGATTCCTGCATTATACTTCGAGGCTGGACTTTACTATATGGGAATGAGCAAGTTCAAAAGATAGATAGATAGATAGATAGATAGATAGATAGATAGATAGAATTTAATTTTAGTATAGTAGGCAGAATTAGATAGATAGATAGATAGATAGAATTTAATTTTAGTATAGTAGGCAGGATTAGATAGACAGATAGATAGATAGATAGATAGATAGATAGATAGATAGATAGATAGATAGATAGATAGAATTTAATTTTAGTATAGTAGGCAGAATTAGATAGATAGATAGATAGATAGATAGATAGATAGATAGATAGATAGATAGATAGATAGATAGATAGAATTTAATTTTAGTATAGTAGGCAGGATTAGATAGACAGATAGATAGATAGATAGATAGATAGAATTTAATTTTAGTATAGTAGGCAGGATTAGATAGATAGATAGATAGATAGATAGATAGAATTTAATTTTAGTATAGTAGGCAGGATTAGATAGATAGATAGATAGATAGATAGATAGATAGATAGATAGATAGATAGATAGATAGATAGATAGATAGATAGATAGATAGATAGATGTAAGGCACTATATAATAGATAGATAGATAGATAGATAGAATTTAATTTTAGTATAATAGGCAGGATTAGATAGCTAGATAGATAGATAGATAGATAGATAGATAGATAGAATTTAATTTTAGTATAGTAGGCAGGATTAGATAGATAGATAGATAGATAGATAGATAGATAGATAGATAGATAGATAGATAGATAGATAGATAGATAGATAGATGTAAGGCACTATATAATAGATAGATAGATAGATAGATAGATAGAATTTAATTTTAGTATAATAGGCAGGATTAGATAGATAGATAGATAGATAGATAGATAGATAGATAGAATTTAATTTTAGTATAGTAGGCAGGATTAGATAGATAGATAGATAGATAGATAGATAGAATTTAATTTTAGTATAGTAGGCAGGATTAGATAGATAGATAGATAGATAGATAGATAGATAGATAGATAGATAGATAGAATTTAATTTTAGTATAGTAGGCAGAATTAGATAGATAGATAGATAGATAGATAGATAGAATTTAATTTTAGTATAGTAGGCAGGATTAGATAGATAGATAGATAGATAGATAGATGTAAGGCACTATATAATAGATAGATAGATAGATATAATTTAATTTTAGTATTGTAGGCAGGATTAGATAGATAGATAGATAGATAGATAGATAGATAGATAGATAGATAGAATTTAATTTTAGTATAGTAGGCAGGATTAGATAGATAGATAGATAGAATTTAATTTTAGTATAGTAGGCAGGATTAGATAGATAGATAGATAGATAGATAGAATTTAATTTTAGTATAGTAGGCAGGATTAGATAGATAGATAGATAGATAGATAGATAGATAGAATTTAATTTTAGTATAGTAGGCAGGATTAGATAGATAGATAGATAGATAGATAGATAAATAGATAAATAGATAGATAGATAGATAGATAGATAGATAGATAGATAGATAGATAGATAGATAGATAGATAGATAGATAGATAGAATTTAATTTTAGTATAATAGGCAGGATTAGATAGCTAGATAGATAGATAGATAGATAGATAAATAGATAAATAGATAGATAGATAGATAGATAGAATTTAATTTTAGTATAGTAGGCAGGATTAGATAGATAGATAGATAGATGTAAGGCACTATATAATAGATAGATAGATAGATAGATAGAATTTAATTTTAGTATAATAGGCAGGATTAGATAGATAGATAGATAGATAGATAGATAGATAGAATTTAATTTTAGTATAGTAGGCAGGATTAGATAGATAGATAGATAGATAGATAGATAGAATTTAATTTTAGTATAGTAGGCAGGATTAGATAGATAGATAGATAGATAGATAGATAGATAGAATTTAATTTTAGTATAGTAGGCAGAATTAGATAGATAGATAGATAGATAGATAGATAGATAGATAGATAGAATTTAATTTTAGTATAGTAGGCAGGATTAGATAGATAGATAGATAGATGTAAGGCACTATATAATAGATAGATAGATAGATATAATTTAATTTTAGTATTGTAGGCAGGATTAGATAGATAGATAGATAGATAGATAGATAGATAGATAGATAGATAGATAGATAGATTTAAGTCTTTATATGTTAAAAGGAGGATTTTGAAATCCGCCCTAAACTTAACCGGGAGTCAGTGTAAGGATTTAAGAACTGGAGTTATGTGTTCAAATTTTCTTGTTCTTGTAATAATTTTTGCAGCAGCATTTTGAATTAACTGGAGGCTGTATAAAGGACAATTTGAACATTCAGTGAACACCACATTGCAGTAGTCAATCCTACTAGAAATAAATGCATGAATTAATTTCTCAGAATCCTGTTTATTTAGTAAACACCTTAATTAAGATGGAAGAAACACGATTTGGACAATTTTGTAATGTGCGCTTTAAATGACATGCTAGAGTTAAAGATAACTCCGAGATTGTGGTCTGAATCAGTAAAATTAATGGTGATTCGAACTGAGTTAAATGTTGCTGTCATCAGCGTCATTCCCTCCAACAATTAACATCTTTGTTTTATCGATGTTTAAAGACAATAAGTTCTCATCCATCCACTCCTTTAATTCAATAACACAACTAATTAAAGACAACATTGGAGAATCTTGGTTTTTAGTAGGCCCACATGATAACTTCTGAGCTGTAATGATGGCAGACAGTAAGTCTTTGCCAAATACCAGCTATCAGAATATCCACCTGTCAAAACTGCTGGAGTCGCTTACAAGTGTTCTAATTCCACATACTCCTGGGGGAAACACCATCACTTCGACTTTTACATATCTGCCAGGCAGAGATTACAAATAAATGCACCGCTGAGACATACAGTAACATGCCACATTCCCCTTCACACTTCTTCTGTGTGCTTTAGATGTCCATGCTGCTCTCACTGTCATCTGGAATAACTTCAGTCTGTTTGCATCAGAGTAGACTGAACAGACAGCACATGTGTCTGACAGTTCAAAGTGCAGCCAAATTTTCTCCATTCCCCAAAATATCATCCCGGGATAAAGAGCTACAGAGGGCTGACCCTCAGCTGGACACATAAATGTGGGCTTCAAAATGCATGGCCTACGTTTTCAGAGCAGAATGTTAATTTGCTAAAAGTAAAAATTAAAGTAAGCTCTGCTTGTTTTGTAACACAATAAAAAAGCGGGCCAGCCCCAAATGTTGTCAGATCAGGTCGGCCCCATTTTTGAAACTGATCTGATCACGTTTATCACTTACATTAGCACTACGAGAAAGGCAGCACCAGTGCACAGTATATGTCTGACTTCGGCATTGTGTCCACTACTTTCCACAGACTTGTTCGTCATACTTGGGTTCCTGCACCTTTAACAAGCCATGCTGACATCAGGTTTCTTGACTTGTTTCATCTTGTGTTGTGATGCATCTAAATAAATAAATAAATGACTGCAAATTGGCCCAGTGTGCAGGTGCAGACTTCAATTGACAGAGGAAATCTGTAGTGCTGTGGTGGTGCCTGATTCTGCTCAGTGCCTGAAGTGGATATATGGTGGGGCAACATAAAATGTCAATTGTGTTTGTTTAATGTTATTAAGTGTTGTGTTTGTCTGACCTTTTTCAGGTTTGTGAAAGGCACTATATAGCTGCCCGACCTGACACAGACTGACAATGGAGTCACGTGTAAAAGATAGATAGATAGATAGATAGATAGATAGATAGATAGATAGATAGATAGATACTTTATTAATCCCAATGGGAAATTCACATTCTCCAGCAGCAGCATAATGATACAATAAATAATATTAAATTAAAGAATGATAATAATGCAGGTGAAAAACAGACAATAACTTTGTATAATGTTAAATGTTAATGTTTACCCCCCCGGGTGGAATTGAAGAGTCGCATAGGGGGAGGAACGATCTCCTCAATCTGTCAGTGGAGCAGGACGGTGACAGCAGTCTGTCGCTGAAGCTGCTCTTCTGTCTGGAGATGACACTGTTTAGTGGATGCAGTGGATTCTCCATAATGGATAGGAGCCTGCTGAGCGCCCGTCGCTCTGCCACAGATGTTAAACTGTCCAGCTCCATGCCAACAATAGAGCCTGCCTTCCTCACCAGTTTGTCTAGGCGTGAGGCGTCTTTCCTCTTAATGCTGCCTCCCCAGCACACCACCGCATAGAAGAGGGCACTCGCCACAACTGTCTGATAGAACATCTGCAGCATCTTATTGCATAGCAGCATACTGTTCTTACTGGAACTACAATGTCCATACAGAAGATAGATAGATAGATAGATAGATAGATAGATAGATAGATAGATAGATAGATAGATACTTTATTAATCCCAGGGGGAAATTCACATACTCCAGCAGCAAAAAATATTAAATTAAAGAGTAATAAAAAATGCAGGTAAAAAACAGACAACAACTTGAATAATGTTCAACGTTTACCCCCTCTGGTGGAATTGAAGAGTCGCATAGTTTGGGGGAGGAATGATCTTCTCAGTCTGTCAGTGGAGCAGGACGGTGACAGCAGTCTGTCGCTGAAACTGCTCCTCTGTCTGGAGATGACACTGTTTAATGGATGTAGTGGATTCTCCATAATTGATAGGAGCCTGCTGAGCGCACGTTGCTCTGCTACGGATGTCAAACCGTCCAGCTCTATGCCAACAATAGAGCCTGCCTTCCTCACCAGTTTGTCCAGGCGTGAGGCATCCTTCTTCTTAATGCTGCCTCCCCAGCACACCACTGCGTAGAAGAGGGCACTCGCCACAACCGTCTGATAGAACGTCTGCAGCATCTTATTGCAGATGTTGAAGGACACCAGCCTTCTAAGGAAGTATAGTCGGCTCTGTCCTTTCTTGCACAGAGAATCAGTATTGGCAGTCCAGTCCAATTTATCGTCCAGCTGCACTCCCAGGTATTTATAGGTCTGCACCCTCTGCACACAGTCACCTCTGATGATCACGGGGTCCATGAGGGGCCTGGGTCTCCTAAAATCCACCACCAGTTCCTTGGTTTTGCTGGTGTTCAGTTGTAGGTGGTTTAAGTCGCACCATTTAACAAAGTCCTTGATGAGGTTTCTATACTCCTCCTCCTGCCCACTCCTGATGCAGCCCACGATAGCAGTGTCGTCAGCAAACTTTTGCACGTGGCAGGACTCCGAGTTATATTGGAAGTCCGATGTATATAGGCTGAACAGGACCGGAGAAAGTACAGTCCCCTGTGGCGCTCCTGTGTTGCTGACCACAATGTCAGATCTGCAATTCCCGAGACGCACATACTGAGGTCTGTTTGTAAGATAGTCCACGATCCATGCCACCAGGTATGAATCTACTCCCATCTCTGTCAGCTTGTCCCTAAGGAGCAGAGGTTGGATGGTGTTGAAGGCGCTAGAGAAGTCTAGAAACATAATTCTTACAGCGCCACTGCCTCTGTCCAAGTGGGAGAGGGATTGGTGTAGCATATAGATGATGGCATCTTCCGCTCCCACCTTCTCCTGGTATGCGAACTGCAGAGGGTCGAGGGCATGTTGGACCTGTGGCCTCAGGTGGTGAATCAGCAGCCGCTCCATGGTCTTCATCACATGTGATGTTAGAGCGACAGGCCGGAAATCATTCAGCTCACCAGGACGTGATACCTTTGGGACTGGGGTGATGCAAGATGTTTTCCAAAGCCTCGGGACTTTCCCCTGTTCCAGGCTCAGGTTGAAGATGCGCTGTAGAGGACCCCCCAGCTCTGATGCACAGACCTTCAGCAGTCGTGGCGATACTCCATCTGGACCTGCTGCTTTGCTGGCACGAAGTTTCCTCAGCTCTCTGCTCACTTGCGCTGCTGTAATTGTGGGTGGGGATGTCTCTCCTATGTTGGTATCAGCAGAAGGATGTGTAGAGAGTGCAGTACTCCGAGGTGAGAGTGGGTTAGGGTGGTCAAACCTGTTAAAGAAGATGTTCATTTGGTTTGCTCTCTTCACGTCTCTCTCGATGGTGGTACCCCACTTCGAGCTGCAGCCAGTGATGATCTTCATCCCATCCCACACTTCCTTCATGCTGTTGTTCTGCAACTTCTGCTCCAGCTTTCTCCTGTACTGCTCCTTCGCCGCCCTGAGCTGGACTCGGAGTTCCTTCTGCACGCGCTTGAGCTCATGCTGATGTAGTCAGTAGTGCAGTCAACAACCTCCTCAATGTTCTCACTATGTGACCCCTGCAGGATATACCAGTCCATAGTTCCAGTCTCTCAGAGCCTGCTCTGCCTCAGGGGACCACTTCCTGAATGATCGTGTGGTTGTCAGTAGCTCCCTCACTCTTGGTATGTAGTGAGGCTGAAGCAGAACCAGGTTATGATCTGCTTTCCCAAACGCAGGCAGCGGGATGGCACTGTATGCATCTTTAACGTTTGCATAAAGTAGGTCAATAGTCCTATTTTCCCAGGTTTTACAATCCACATACTGGAAGAAGGCAGGTAATGTTTAGTCCAGCGTCACATGGTTAAAGTCTCCAGCGATTAGCACAAGCGCCTCGGGGTGCTGTGTTTGCAGTTTAGCAACAGCGGAATGGATGATGTCACTTGCTGTCTCCATGTCCGCCCGAGGAGGGATGTAAACAATAACAACAATGACATGTCCAAACTCTCTGGGCAAGTAATAGGGACGCAAACTTACAGCCAACAGTTTGATGTCCCTGCAGCAAGTGGAGATTTTGACGTTTACATGTCCAGAGTTGCACCACCTTGTATTCACATAGAGTACAAGTCCTCCTCCTTTCCGCTTCCTGCAGGTATTTGCGTCTCTGTCCGCTCTAACTGTGCTAAACCCGGGTAGCTCCACATTAGCATCTGGGATGGTAGTTGTTAGCCACGTTTCACAAAAACACAACAAACTGCATTCTCTGTAGGTCCTGACATTTTTCACCAGCGCAGCCAGTTTGTCGATCTTATTTGGTAGTGAGTTCACATTTCCCAGGATCACAGAAGGCGCCAAAGGCTTGTATCGCCACTTTCTCGCAAGCCGCTTAGCCTTTAGCTTAGCACTGGCTCTGCTGCCACGATACCGCCTTCTTACCCCGTCAGGTAAATAGGGAACCACACCAGTGCGGGCCTTTGTTCTCAGCACATGAAGTTGACTACCTGAATAGACGAGTCTTGTCCAAATAGTAAAAAGTAGTCAACATAAAAGAAAGTGGTAGGAGTGATCAGAGAAATAGAGAAAAAGGCAGAAAATGAGACGTAGTCAAAAACATGCAAAACTTATAGCCCAAAAAATCAATCTGCCCCATCACCAAACTCAATACTCTGAGCTAAAATGTCACTGCCAAAAAAGTGTTCGCCTTATTCACAAGCTCAGATAATTATGGACATAAACAGGCTGACATTTTTACGGTTGTGGCTCTCATTTAACATTAAAAATCGTCAGCTGTGCTAATAGCGGTAAGGTTACAAGAAAAATTGCAACACCCACGAAAACAAACATTGCATTGTGGAAAGATTCAAAAATCATTTAACATTACTGAATATACACTCACCGGCCACGTTATTAGATACACCTGTTAATGCAAATAACTAATCAACCAATCACATGACAGCAACTCACTTAATTTAGGCATGTAGACATTGTCAAGATGACCTGCTGAAATTCACATCAGGCATCAGAATGGAGAAGAAAGGTGACTGAAGTGACTTTGAACGTGATGTGGTTGTTGGTATCAGATGAGCTCATCTGAGTATTTCAGAAACTGCTGATCTACTGGGATTTTCATGCACAACCAGAGAATGGTCCGAAAAAGGCAAACTATCCAGTGAGAGGCAATTCTCTGAGTGAAAATGCCTTGTTGACACCCGAGGTCAGAGGAAAATCGCCAGACTGGGTCGAGCTGATAGAAAGGCAACTGGAACTCCACTCATTACAACTGAAGTATGCAGAAGAGCATCTCTGACTGCACAACACATCGAACCTTGAAGCAGATGCGCTACAGCAGCAGGAGACCACACTGGGTGCCACTCCTGTCAGCTAAGAACAGGCAACTGAGGCTACAATTCTCACGGGCTCATCTAAACTGGACACTAGAAGATTGGAAAAACATTGCCTGGTCTGACGAGTCTCAATTTCTTCTGCGACATTTGGAAGGTAGAGACAGAATTTGGCATCAACAACATGAAAGCAAGGATCCATCCTGCCTTGTACCAATGGTTCAGGCTGGTGGTGTAATGTTGTTGCCAAAGTGTGGTCTTGGCACACTTTGGGCACCTTAGTACCACCTGAGCATCGTTTAAATACCACAGGCTATCTGAGTATTGTTGCTGACCATATCCATCCCTTTATGACTGCAGTGTACCCATTTTCTGATGGCTAATTCCAGCAGGAATCATCACAAACTGGTTTCTTGAACATGACAGTAAGTTCACTGGACTCAAATGGCCTCCACAGTCACCAGACCTCAAACCAACAGAGCACCTGTGGGATGTGGTGGAACAGGAGGTTCACATCATAGTTGTGCAGCAGACAAATCTGCAGCAACTTCGTGATGCTAACATGTTAATATGGACCAAAATCCCAGAGGAATGTTTCCAGCACCTTGTTGAATCTATGTCAATAAGAATTATGGCACAAGGGGGGTCCAACCCAGTACTAGCAAGGTGTACCTAATAAAGTGGCCAGTGAGTGTATTTCATTTACAAACATGAATCAGAAATTTGACATTCTTATCTTCAAAAACCCGAAATGGGAATAACAATAACTCCAAAAGAAGTAAATGAAGTTGGTCAGCACAGGCCTTAAGTAATTGAGGACAGCCTCCATCTTGTCCTGTGGCTTTTCCTGTGTGTAGCTTCCTCAGTCGTCACCTCACTTGGTCATCAGTTATGGACAGTCCATACTAGCCACACACAACACTAACCACATCATCAAGTTTGAGGATGATAAGCAGGGATGATGAAACAGCATACAGAGATGATGTGGAACGGCTGTCTGCATGGTGTGAAGACAACAATCTATCTCTCAACGTCGACAAGACAAAAGAGATAATCGTGGACTTCAGAAAATCATGTCCTGCCCACACCCCACTTGGCATCAACGGCTTAGATGTGGAGACTGTTAGGAGTACCAAGTTCCTCGGTGTGCACATAACTGAGGAACTTACGTGTACACATAACACCTCATCACTAATCAAGAAAGCCCAGCAGAGACTACACTTCCTGAGGCGGCTGAAGCGAGCAAGTCTTCCCCCTTCCATCCTCACCATGTTCTACAGAGGCACCATTGAGAGTGTTCTGACCAGCTGCATCACTGTCTGGTATGGCAACTGCAACATATCCGACTGTAAGCGCCTGCAAAGGATAGTGAAGACAGCAGAGAACATTATTGGGGTGCCTCTCCCTTTACTACAGGGCATATTTTACAAACGCAGTGTCCGCAAGGCCTGAAGCATTGTGCAGGACCCCTTACACCCCTCACATGGACTTTTCACACTTCTGCCATCCAACAGAAGATACTGCAGCATCAAAGCCAGATCTGCCAGGCTGCAGGAGAGTTTTTACCCCCAAGCTGTTAGACTCCTTAACACCAGGCTGCTCCCTGGGACCTTCCACATGGCCTCAACCACCCCTAAAAACAGAACTTTTATACATGTGAGCCACTGTCCTGCAAAGACGAGTGTGCATGTAGAAAAGAACTGAAAATCTCATACTGACCTTTAAGGTTTTTGACACTCTTGTTATCCTTCTGCTGTGAAACATTCTGACCTGTCATTGTTTACACGTCTTAAACAACTATTATCATACACTGATCATTTCTGTATTATCTATATCTATTATTTATTTATTATCTATCTATTATAAAAAGAAATCCTGTCCTGGAAAGCAAAAAGCAAGTCTATGATACGTGATCTTCTCGGAAGACATTTTAAAGGCCCGCAAGACCAAAGACACGTCCTACTTACAATCTATCAAATAGGACAACAGGCAGAAAAACATTCAGTCTTGTGAAGGATTTGAGCGCACACAGATCCAGGGCTCTCAGCGCATATAAAGCATATAAGGACATTACGTTATAAATGAAATGTCGACATCTAAGCGAAGAAGAAAGCAGCGCAGAGAAAAGAGACTCAAATGTGTTGGACAGAAAAAATAGCAAAAAAGAATAATCGAGGTGCAAATTCAGAAAATAAGGAAAGTAATTATCAGCCCGGAACAAGTGGAATTGAAAAAAAGCACGCCCAATCCGGCTCAGAATTAAATGACAATGAGTAAAAGACAAAGTAGAACTTCATAAAGACGTTTACAAACGTGGGCGCTAAACACATGCAGAGCAAGTTAGAGACTATGAAACCAGGGAAATTAGAAAGGCCCAAAAAAAAAAAAAAAAAAGGCGCTATACACATGTGGAGAAAGTTAAAGTATATGAAAGTAGGAAAATTACAAAATATAAAAAAAGAAAGTACAGATCACATTAGTGCAAACAAACAAACTGCCTCATTTAACTATGCACCAGTCTAACTTTGGTTTTGCACAATAATTACTACACTATTGCACCTTAACACTTAATTCTACTTTATTCACATAATTGTACTTATTTATTATGTTTTACTATACTGTTATCTTTCAATCTATGACTTTTTGTTAATCTAACTGATATTCTTCTAACTTTGATAAGCGGATCAGGATGCATTTCACTGCGTGTTGTCCTGTATAACTATGCATGTGACAAATAAAGAATCTTGAGAATTTCAAAAATGGAGTTTACCGCACATGCATTTATTGGTTACTTTGTTAATGTATATACAGTGGGGCAAAAAAGTATTTAGTCAGCCACCAATTGTGCAAGTTCTCCCACTTAAAAAGATGAGAGAGGCCTGTAATTTTCATCATAGGTATACCTCAACTATGAGAGACAAAATGAGAAAAAAAAATCCTGAAAATCACATGGTCTGATTTTTAAAGAATTTATTTGCAAATTATGGTGGAAAATAAGTATTTGGTCACCTACGAACAAGCAATATTTCTGGCTCTCACAGACCTGTAACTTCTTCTCTAAGAGGCTCCTCTGTCCTCCACTCGTTACCTGTATTAATGGCACCTGCTTGAACTCGTTATCAATATAAAAGACACCTGTCCACAACCTCAAACAGTCACACTCCAAACTCCACTATGGCCAAGACCAAAGAGCTGTCAAAGGACACCAGAAACAAAATTGTAGACCTGCACCTGGCTGGGAAGACTGAATCTGCAATAGGTAAGGAACTTGGTGTGAAGAAATCAACTGTGGGAGCAATTATTAGAAAATGGAAGACATATAAGACCACTGATAATCTCCCTCGATCTGGGACTCCACGCAAGATCTCACCCCGTGGGGTCAAAATGATCACAAGAACGGTGAGCAAAAATCCCAGAACCACACGGGGGGACCTAGTGAATGACCTGCAGAGAGCTGGGACCAAAGTAACAAAGGCTACCATCAGTAACACACTACGCCGCCAGGGACTCAAATCCTGCAGTGTCAGACGTGTCCCCCTGCTTAAGCCAGTACATGTGCAGGCCCGTCTGAAGTTTGCTAGAGAGCATCTGGATGATCCAGAAGAGGATTGGGAGAATGTCATATGGTCAGATGAAAAAAACTCTACTCGTCGTGTTTGGAGGAGAAAGAATGCTGAGTTGCATCCAAAGAACACCATACCTACTGTAAAGCATGGGGGTGGAAACATCAGGCTTTGGGGCTGTTTTTCTGCAAAGGGACCAGGACGACTGATCCGTGGAAAGGAAAGAATGAATGAGGCCATGTATCGTGAGATTTTGAGTGAAAACCTCCTTCCATCAGCAAGGGCATTGAAGATGAAACGTGGCTAGGTCTTTCAGCATGACAATGATCCCAAACACACCGCCCGGGTAACAAAGGAGTGGCTTCGTAAGAAGGATTTCAAGGTCCTGGAGTGGCCTAGCCAGTCTCCAGATCTCAACCCCATAGAAAATCTTTGGAGGGAGTTGAAAGTCCGTGTTGCCCAGCGACTGCCCCTGCTGATGATGTTGATCGTTTTGTCTGTGCTGAAATTCCAAACATTTAAACCTATCCTGACCTCATTAAAAAGATTCAGCATATTGGGACTCGCAAGATTACAAATATTGTTTTTACAGAAGTTCTGAAATAAAAGTAAAACTAATGAAATTGCAACAATTCAAAGAAAAAAAAATCTTAAAAGTGTGTATCCGGAAAACCAAACACGGGGGTTGGCGAGCGAAGCCCCCTAGTATTACATATTGTCAGAAAAACGACCATAAGACATCGAGAAGGTTTGGGGCAGCCACCCATATAATTGTTCCCGGCTGCAAAACTGATTAAATAATACAGACATGTTCATTCAACTGAGTCCAAAACAGAACTGACTCTCAGGAGACAAGATGGCAGCTTTAAAGGTCAGTAGCGGAAGCGATGTAATCGATACCGGAATCGGAAGTGACATCATTGGCTGCCCCAGAGCCGGGTGGGATTTCCCTAGAATGGTCTGCAAAAGATCGAAAGGGAAAATTAGTGCACTTCGCCACCCCCTGGTCTGGCATGGAATCACATGTATTTAAGCCCTTTAGCTGTCTCCTAAACACACGTGTGTGACAATATCTTACACGTCAATATTGCTGCTACTTATTTGTCCTATCTTTGCACAATGTCTTGTCTTGTGTTTTAATTTTACATTTTTAAATTTTAATTCTATTATTTGCACGTCATGTTGTTAGTCTGTCTGTATACTTGTATATGGTTGAGATGACAATAAAGTTCACTTTGCCGTTTTGACTTTGACTAATGATAAAAGGTGGACTCATCACTGGATGTAAAATTTGAAGTGGTAGGAGCTGTGGAATCATAGGGGATGGTGAGCGAGGAACTTGCCTGTCCTATCTGGGATATTGATCGATCTATCTATCTCAGTCCAAACTCCATTTCACAATTTTACTCCGGTGTCCCCTTTTCAGATCTAATGTCAGGGTTCTCAAGTCACCACTAACAGGCATTCCACCCCACCTCAGTTATAATGTGTGTGGTGTTTAAAAGACCCCATTTAAAGCCGCTCAAGCGTTACCCCCCCTTGGGGGGGTTAGGACACACGACTGCTTCCTCCACCATCCACAGTTAGCACCACATCTGTTGGCACCTCACGTGTCAAAGAACACCAGGAAGTTCAGCAATAACGCAGAGATGTGGACCATCAAAACAAAGCACGGAGTTAACCCTGGCATGTCCACACTGTGTACACTATGATGTTCAGCGCTGAGCCTTTACACTTTTGTTTTTTAACATCATTAAAACAGGTAGCATCACGTATTACTACGTTAACAACTGAAAAACAATGCAATAAGAGAACTGATACTAGTCACCTAGTTTGGAACCCTAGTAGTTTGTAATTAGAATATTAGTTTTCTTCTTGCATTAGATATTGGGTTCCAATAGAGGCCACGCGTGAAATACGACTTCGAGACCCCGGAACTGCGAATGAATATCGCCGCTCCGAATTCCGGGTAAGGCATCTGAGGCCCTCAACCGGCGTCACCAGTAGTGGATCCACAAGTGAGGGGGTCGTAAGTAATTCACATCGGCTCTGTTTTCGCCCACGTGTTAGATACAGTGATTCACTGTAATTTATATAAGCAGTTCTTAATTCGTATTCACATAATATCTATGGGGTTACTATTTTTTATATTTAAGCTTTATAATTTAACTCTTGTACAATCTAGTCCCCCCATCTCTGTCTTGGACTCGACCGCCCGCCTTCGCTCACGGTCACATGGCGACTGTCCTTCTTTCTTCCAGTCCGGTCATGGCAGCGTTACTCCGGTCTGCGCGGATACTTCTCCGCTCATCTGCTGTTTTGTTGCGTGTCCCTCCGGGAGGAGCCCGGCCTTGTCATTATCCGAAAGTCGCTTCCTTCGATAAGAGGTACTTTAAAAAAAGGAAGGGGCTGATGGGGGTGTTTTTTGAGACTCTCAGGTGATGACCCTCGTGTTGTCTCCTGGCATTTTCACCTGCACCTGTGGGCATCATAGAGGCTCATTGGTCGGGTGCTTTATTCTAAAGCTTAATCCTTGGTCTAGTGTAATAGTAATAATAATAATCTTCTTTTAGCAGTCCCTGCGCTTTAGTCTGTAGGGTCCATAATCCCTGTGAGAGGTCTTGACCCTTTGAACGTGCACGTAGAGGTCAGGTACAGCATGTTGAACCACAATGACATATTAAATTTTTGTTTCTTATAGTCCGATTATGTACATTTCCTGGCCGTTTCTTCTTGAGTTTGATCTCCGTCAGAGAATACCTTAGTAAGGTTGCTCTAATCGATAACTGTATGCACTCACAGGCAAAATGCATTACTAGCACAATTTATCCATTAAACTAATAGGTATATCAAAACATTAAAAAATTACATACAAGACTCCCAATAGCTAAATCATTAAGCAAAAGAGGGATTCGGATATTAACATTGCAAACTGTTAAGAAAAGTTCTGAGAATCTTTCTCATTTTTGTTGCCTCTATTTTTTTTTTTGTACTAGATTTTCTTGATCCTGTTTATAACATTTTAGCGATCATTTAAACAAATGCAGTACAAGTTCTAACGTTTTGAAATTTAGATTTATGTAAATGATACCTTATTAAGTAAAGATAATAAGGTAATAATAATACCAACAAAAACCTGGACAGCTTGGTGGTCTCCAGGGATCTTTTAACTTTGAACTTTGGTGTGCATGTCAGAGATTTCTTTTGACATTGAGGTGGTTGTGGGTTCATAAAGCAGTGAGTGACTTTAGGGCTCGTTGATATAAAGGTTTGCTAGCCTGCACAAAGTGAAGCTCTAACTAAAAAAGAGTGCCCTTCAGGTGTTTTTTTTTACATGTGAATCTCAAGGATCGTTTTGCCTGTGTATCTTCATGGATGTATGGCCTGTATTGTCTAAGCCAGGCATTGTTTATCATTAGTGGCTTTTTCTCTGCAGGTACTTGACAAATGTGGGTGCCCGTCTGTTCTCCATTGCAACTCAGCAGACAGGGCTATCGAAGGAAGAGCCCAGCACCGCAGTCCGTTCACGGCAAGCACAGCAGTTTGACTGGGCACTCAACAAACTGGACAGCTCAGTTCGAAGGACTGGCCGAATCACCAAGACACTACTGCTGAAGATCTTTCATGACATTTGCCGCACAGGTAGACTGACTGATTTTTACCCCCCTTTTTTTGCAAAAACAACATTAGTTGCATTTCATTTTATAATACTCCTACAAATAAAACCTCAATGTTACATCTGTTAATCCTAAGGAGGATATTATTATTACTTGCAAAAGCCCACAGACCACAAGTTTAACACAACACCACAAACGTGAAGTTCATGCATCCACCCAATATATGAGAAAGTACTGTTATGATGGATTGTAATCCTGGTTTTGAAAGAGTTGAACCATGTGCCAGCCAAGTAGGTGGCCCACGTGAGACCTATCAGATTGTGCACCCAATGATCTTATGGTGCCCATATGGCTTAGGACATTGTTACTGTTTGACTGCTTAATAAAAAAGCAGACACAAGTATAAAGGTTTGGGGTTTTGAGGTCCCGTTTACTGTAAATCAAAAGTGGTTCTCGTCAGTGTTTTCTCCTTAGTACAACAGACAACAAAATAAAAGGTAGGTCAGACAGTTTATAATGGAGTACAAGAAGTGATGAAATGATGGGGATCAACCCATGATGGTTGATGGGTATGTGATGTCATCATTGAGGGACCAGAGGTTAGAAAGAAACCCGGAAGTGGGTGGTACCAAAAGACTTCCGGGATTGTTTATGGCGGCGGTGCTTCGTTCTTTCTGAAGAAACAAGAAAAGAGAGGTTAGTACCCCCGCCATTGTCCCCTGGCACGACTTGTCGCGGCACCCGTCGGGTCCTTAAACCGCTCCCCATGTGCTCGTGTGTGACAACTGGTACCAACAAAAACCTGGACAGCTTGGTGGTCTCCAGGGATCTGGTTTGGGAACCCCTGGTTTAGGTCACTCGTGTCTAAATTTGAAGCAATCATTTAAAATAGTGATAGGTTTATTCACTTAAAAGCAATTTATTGAATGAACATTAGTCAAGTCAAGTTGGGGAGCATGAACCGGTACAGTGTGTTGCCACACC
This sequence comes from Erpetoichthys calabaricus, assembly GCF_900747795.2. Lineage (NCBI taxonomy): Eukaryota > Metazoa > Chordata > Cladistia > Polypteriformes > Polypteridae > Erpetoichthys > Erpetoichthys calabaricus. The sequence continues at coordinate 16,608,219 of NC_041408.2, read as the reverse complement.
CACCACACGATGAAACAACTCAGGATCCTAGTTGGCAACCCCTCAGGCAGACACGCAGTCCAGTCCCACCTTCCGGATATGAACCTCTATCTGCCGCAGCCAGGTGTTACGTGGGCGACCCCATGGCCTGGTCCAGCCACTGGGGTCCCCAACAATGAGGATCTTGTGAGCCAGATCACCCTCAGGGAAACGCGCCACATGGCTGTAACTGACGCTCCCTCACAATGCAGGTAATGTGCCTCATTCGGGACTTCATGAGCAACACAAAGTCAAACCAGTGGTACTCAAGGAAGAGACACAGTACCAAAGGAGTCCAGTCTTGGTCTCAGATCACTGGATAGCGTCCATGACTCGCAACCATATAGCATGACAGGAAGTGCCAGGACTCTAAAGACTTGGACCTTCATCCTTTTACATAGATATTGGGAGCGCCACACACACCTTTCCAGCGACCACATGACCACCCCCCACCCCCATTCTGGTTCTCTCCTCAGTCCTAAGGGCCACGTCATTTAGGCTGGCTGCCGAGTCTAAACTTGCTCTGTATTGTAAAGGACAAGTTTGAGTTGCTATAGGGCGGACATTGGTCTATCTGGTGTTTGTTCTTGCCTTATGTTAATTCTAATGCAGTTTACTCTAGAATCCTTGGCCTTGATTTGAATTAAGTGGTTTTTAATAAAGCATGAATGGATCCATTTAAAATTTCATTTGCTTAGTCTCACTGATATCTTTCAGTACATGTTACAAGGCAATACAAATAATTGTTAACATAAATTGAAATCAAATTTCTTCCAGGGTACCCAAGTGGAAATCAGGCACTTCTATTGCTCCGTAGCTGCGGTTCACTTTTGCCCGAGATTCCACCGGCTGAACGGACTGAACTGGCCCACCGCATCTGGGACAAGCTACAGTCACTAGGTATGGACTACAAGCCATGATTTGAAATTCATCATGGAGTGTTAGCTTTTGTGTTGTGAAGTTGCCTGAATCAGGGCTGCAGGTTTTCTTTATTATCTTTTATGTACAGTTTTAAGTATTTACCTTCTTGTCTTGACCATTTTGCAGTGTATCCCTGCTGGTCGGTGAATTGAAGGTCAACTCTTAAATGTTCTTCCCTGTCCCTGCAGGTGCAGTGTATGATGTTAGCCACTACAATGCCCTGCTCAAGGTTTACCTGCAAAATGAGCACAAGTTCCTGCCTACTGAGTTCCTCTCAAAGATGGAGGCTGCAAGCATCGTTCCTAACAGAGTAAGAGCACTTAGTTGAAATGAAAACCAAAGTGTGATGTTGTCGGTCATTGATTTGACTACACAGCTTATACAAAATGACTTACAGTGGGGTAAAAAAGTATTTAGTCAGCCACCAATTGTGCAAGTTCTCCCACTTAAAAAGATGAGAGAGGCCTGTAATTTTCATCATAGGTATACCTCAACTATGAGAGACAAAAATGAGAAGAAAAAATCCAGAAAATCACATTGTCTGATTTTTGAAGAATTTATTTGCAAATTATGGTGGAAAAAAAGTATTTGGTCAATAACAAAAGTTCATCTCAATACTTTATTATATACCCTTTGTTGGCAATGACAGAGGTCAAACGTTTTCTGTAAGTCTTCACAAGGTTTTCACACACTGTTGCTGGTATTTTGGCCCATTCCTCCATGCAGATCTCCTCTAGAGCAATGATGTTTTGGGGCTGTCGCTGGGCAACATGGACTGGGCAACTCCCTCCAAAAATTTTCTATGGGGTATGAGATTTGGAGACTGGCTAGGCCACTCCAGGACCTTGAAATGCTTCTTACGAAGCCACTCCTTCGTGGTGTGTTTGGGATCATTGTCATGCTGAAAGACCCAGCCACGTTTCATCTTCAATGCCCTTGCTGATGGAAGGAGGTTTTCACTCAAAATCTGACGATACATGGCTCCATTCATTCTTTCCTTTCCACGGATCAGTCGTCCTGGTCCCTTTGCAGAAAACAGCCCCAAAGCATGATGTTTCCACCCCCATGCTTTACAGTAGGTATGGTGTTCTTTGGATGTAACTCAGCATTCTTTCTCCTCCAAACACGATGAGTAGACTTTTTACCAAAAAGCTCTATTTTGGTTTCATTCCTCTTCTGGGTCATCCAAATGCTCTCTAGCAAACTTCAGACGGGCCTGCACATTTACTGGCTTAAGCAGGGGGACACGTCTGGCACTGCAGGATTTGAGTCCCTGGCAGCGTAGTGTGTTACTGATGGTAGCCTTTGTTACTTTGGTCCCAGCTCTCTGCAGGTCATTCACTAGGTCCCCCCCGTGTGGTTCTGGGATTTTTGCTCACCGTTCTTGTGATCATTTTGACCCCACGGGGTGAGATCTTGCGTGGAGCCCCAGATCGAGGGAGATTATCAGTGGTCTTATATGTCTTCCATTTTCTAATAATTGCTCCCACAGTTGATTTCTTCACACCAAGCTGCTTACCTATTGCAGATTCAGTCTTCCCAGCCTGGTGCAGGTCTGCAAGTTTGTTTCTGGTGTCCTTTGACAGCTCTTTGGTCTTGGCCATAGTGGAGTTTGGAGTGTGACTGTTTGAGGTTGTGGACAGGTGACTTTTATATTGATAACGAGTTCAAACAGGTGCCATTAATACAGGTAACAAGTGGAGGACAGAGGAGCCTCTTAGAGAAGAAGTTACAGGTCTGTGAGAGCCAGTAATATTGCTTGTTTGTTATTGACCAAATACTTATTTTCCACCATAATTTGCAAATAAATTCTTCAAAAATCAGACAATGTGATTTTCTGGATTTTTTTTTCTCATTTTGTCTCTCATAGTTGAGGTATACCTATGATGAAAATTACAGGCCTCTCTCATCTTTTTAAGTGGGAGAACTTGCACAATTGGTGGCTGACTAAATACTTTTTTGCCCCACTGTATAAGAAATTAGTGGACTTTTAACTCTTGTGGTTGCCTAACTGGTTTATTATGTGTGCGGTCTGGATTTCTGTTGGCACTGAATGCATCACAGAGTTCTAGATGTTTTTACAGCGCAGTACTAATAGTATTTCTCAGGATGAATCTCTTCTGTTTTAGTAACTCTTGGTATTTTCCTCAAACCTTTGTCTCTGATAATTTCTGCTCTTTTATGCAATACTAGTCATTTAGCCCGTTACAATAATGGGCGCTAGAACAGTAGTGCATACTCATTAGTAGGAACAGTCTATATTAAATGGCAAGGGACTTTGACCTCATTCTTTTTGTTGGTCGTATTTTTCTTTCTTTCAGCCTTTCTTTTGTTGATATTTACTTGCTGAGCTGACCGTTCTTCATGGGCTGCCGCCGTGTATTGTGTGTCTTTAAACAGTAATACTGTCGTGTACGGCTCTATTCAATAAGGGTGCGCACAAAAAGGCGAGCTTCAAAAGGGCAACCTCAATTGAGCGCGGCGAATAAAGGCGTTCGTAGATAATTTAGTTCAAACGGCTCTGGAATATGTGAAGAGCAACAAAGGTGCAGATCTTTATTTACGCACGTCTTTATTCGCTGCGACCAATTGAGGTCGCCCTTTTGATGCTCGCCTTTTTGTGCGCGCCCTTATTGAAGGATACCGGCTTGTACGTCCGTAATATACCTTTAATTTTCTCTGGCGGTAATACAGGCGTACGCGTCGGTAATATGCCTTTAATCTCCCCTGACAGTAATACTGGCTTGTATGTGACTGTAATATGCGTCACTGTATTGTGTACCTTTAATTTCCTCTCGCAGTAATACTGGTTTGTATTTCTGTAAAACGCCTGTAACTTTCTCTGACAGTAATATCGCGCGTCGCCCTGTGCCCCGCGCATGCGCACTTCATCAGAGGACACCCACACATGGACACCTGGACGCATATAGGGATTTTATATATATCTAGATTCATTTTCTGTTAATACCATTTAAATCATGTTAATGGAAAAAGAAACGGGAAGCAAAGTTTTTAATTGAGCCCTGAAAATTGTTTTGATCTGTGCACTTTCCAGCTGACTCTTATTTTTATATCTGTTCATCTTTTACATTTTTTAAAAGTGTCTTGAAATTTTCTGCATTCACTTTTATGATGAGAGATGCAGTTTGACCCAAAATGTCTGGCTGCAAAACATAGAGTTACAGGCATCTGCTGCCTTTTGAAGTAGAAGGGTGAAGTTCATTGAATCCACAGTATAAGTATGGATTCTCCTTTATCATATCGAATCAAGACTGCCTTTACTTGTTCTATACCCGGATGGACACTCCTTCGCATTAAGCTGGTCGACTTTAAAGTTAGCTTTTAAAATCACTAAAGAAGGGATTTAATGCTCGATTTACTGAGCCCTCCTCCACGACTTGTTGGAGACACCATGTAGCCTGTGTTCTAATATGGAGCTGTCCTTCAGCTCTTTTTTTTTTTTTTTTTTTATTCTTGTGATGTCCGGATGTCCTGAGCTGGCATTACTGCCCTTGAACCTGAACCACCAAGACACGTGAAACTGAGGATGGACTGGGGAATGAAGATACACACATACTGTACAAAGCAAGGGAGGGTACTTTTTATTTTCAGCCAAAGGGTTCAAAAAGTGCAATGCCTTCAATAAATAAATAATAAATATTATGGAATAAAGAACAGTGTTTGAGCTGGATTTTTAAAAGTCAATTCCATAAACATTCCAATAAATATAAAATGTGAAAGTTAAAAGACAGCCAGCATCTTTTTTTTTTTAAAAACCCTCATGTGCCTCCTTTCAAATCTCCATCCAAGTGGCTCACCCAGTAGGTGTGCTCTACAGCAGAACACAACTTGGTGATGAGCACAGACATCCATCTTACTGGCTTGTGTCCCTCACTGCCATTCTTTGGTGTCCATGGAAACCCGCAGCCCTGCTCCCCTTAACCGCCATCATACCTTGGCCTGTGTGGGAGCCCACCCAGAGCTATTGGGCACTCCTGCTCTTTAGATGCTCAGCAGGAGCAACTCGGCCCCTTGAGCAGCACTCGCTCACTTGTCTAGGGGCCACATTTCCAACCGCCTGCCTCCACCCCATATGGTTCCAGCTCTGCCATGATCCTGACTCTTCATTTTTTTCTTTGTCTTTTCCTTTCGCTTTCAGTCATGATCCCCTATTCTGTCCTGCTCGGGCTCCTTTTATATGTCAGTGGGCACATATGCCTAACTACACACCCGAGACTGTTAATGAGGATATCGACAGAACCGTGCATGCAGGCTCCACCAATTCTCCCATCAACACCTCGCTGAGCGCAGTGCTTTTTTTTTTTTTTTAAAAATAATAAATAAATAAAACTCACACCACCATGGATTTCTGTCTCATCGTACCACTCTTAGACATGACACGTTATTATATATAATATGCTACTGTGGCTGTCCGTTTGTCTGTCCAGGATTTTAAATCACCTGTACCTCTACTATCTCTTTTCGGGGTGATGATTGACCTCCAAGGTTATTCCTCTTTTTACTTTTATTTTATTTTAGTGTAGAATCAACTCTCGGCAGCGGCCAGCAGGGCAGCCGTGAGGCATATGTGTACGGGTGCCGTTCTCATTCCCTACCACCTTTGCCGTCACTTCCCCTACCTCTTCATATCTTAAATCATTCTTGAGGCAGATTGAAGACTTAAGTGCCAGCTTAAGTGAAAAAATTTTAATGAAACGTATGAAGTAATTGCAACACAAACACTAACTTAAATCAGTTTTAATGCGAAAAGATGCTGACGAAAGAAGATTAGAAGCGGGCTGCTAGGGTGGAGAAAAGAAGAGCTGCTCAGGAAGCAGCAAGCACATCAACCTCTGAGCAAACGAATGCTAAACGTACAGAGAAAGAGGATGAAAACTAGGAATGCTCAAGTCAAGTGTAGTTGTGCAGTGCGCTGTTAACTGGTAATTAGATAAATGAGAGTGACATGTGCTTTAACAACCCATCAGACAAAGACAGCAATGCAAATATAGAGACCCATCTCAAATAGGGTTTGTATAGGATTTAACACTTTATAGAATAATAAAATTTAAGTATGGGTACTATAGAAAAATGAGTTCTTGCCAAGTTCTCAAAAACCTTTGACTAAGTCATTGTGAAAAGAAGTTGATTTTTATTCCAGTCTGAGTTACTATTGAACGTCACTTTTGCACGGAGTTTTAGAAGTGGGTTTAGACTCTTCCAGCTTAGCAGAATAAGTTTTCATCCATTTATCCATTTTTCTTAACCCACTGATCCAAGGCAGAGCCACCAAGCAACTGGAGCCTGTCCCAGCAATCCTTGGGCACAAGAGAAGAACAACAACTGGACAGGGTGCAGGTCCATCACAGGGTGGATACATATAAACCTACACACACACACACACACTAGGGCCAATTCAACAACACAAATTCCCTTAACCGACCGAGCATGTTGGTCGACTGTGGTAACAGGAGGAAATCAATGTGGACACGGAGAGAAAATGCAAATTCCCAAGTAGGAAGACCTGGGGTGTTAACCCCAGTCTCCTTACTGTGAAGCAGCAGCGCTTCCACTGAACCACTGTCCTGCCCACAATTGGATGTTACAGCCGATTTTTTTAATGGCACATTTTGTGCCCATCTGGTATTAATACAGATACTTCTGTAAAGACACTGTAAGTGATTTTAAACCCAAGCTCATCTAAGAGAAAGATGTAGAAACCTTTTTGCCCAGAATGGTTTAAATATAGGACATTCTGGAAACATGTGGCCTAGCAGGGCAGTTGCTTTATGACACATATCACAAGTTGAATCTTGCAATAGATTTACAGAATTTTAATTGAGATATTTGTAATCAATGAAAAATTTTAGGTTAAATTATAGTGCGTTCAGCACAAATTGAACTATAGTGAATTTTGCGAGTAGCTGTAATTCCATCTGAATCTTCATCTGTGGCTCTGCAATAGAAATTGGTGAAAGGTGTGAAAAATTGAGTAGGTTACAGTTAACTGCTTTTTTTTTTTTTTTTTTTTTTTTTTTTTTTTTTTTTTTAAGTATTTTATTGAATTTATTAAATGCAAATAACATTGCATGCAAGCAACTCAAATTTTACAAACTAAGTTCAAGTCGAATCAGATAGATAGATAGAATCAAACCCCACCCATGAGAAGGAGAGCTAGGCCAACAGAGTTAAACTTTAATAGTAGGAATAAATAAATAAAATAAGATAAAAAAAAAATAAGGGAAGAGAATCCACTTCCTCAATTAAAATGCCTATTCTAAAATGTTATTGATCAGATCCTTCCAGGTTTTAAAAAAAGTTTTGTACAGGTCCTCTAAGTGAGCATTTGATTTTTTCCCAGTTCGACATCAGTTACCCACTGACTTAAAAGAGGTGAGTTAGGATTCTTCCAGTTGAGCGAGACAAGTCTATGTGTTAATAGTGAAGTAAAGGCAATTATAGTTTGTCCTGCTTCACTTTAAGCCCGTCTGGGAGTCCACCAAACAGAATGGATTAGGAAAGATTGGGACGCCAAGACTGTCTGAAAGGCATTTAAAAATTTTTGTCCAAAATGATGTTAATTTGGTGCAGGCTCAAAACATGTGGCCCAGTGAGGCTGGAGCTCAATTGCAACGTTCGCAAGTTGGATCTTGCCCTGAAAAAATTGGAAAATTTAAATAAGATAGAAGTGCTAGATAAAAGATTTTAAGTTGAATAATTGAATGCTTTACACATATGGAGCTCAAGTGAATTCTGTGCATGGCTGCCTTCCACTCCTTTTCTGAAATGTTGAGTACGAGATCCTTTTCCCACTGTATATACTCTTAGATCTTTAAAAGGGACAGACTGTAAAATGTTTTTATTTATTATAGAAATCCTGTCCGAGTCCTCAAGACTGATCTTTATTTTTTCTGGAATAGAAGTAGGTGAGGAAAATTGGGCAGGTTTTGTTTAGCAAAGTTTCTAATTTGGAGGTAGTGAAAGAAGTTAACATTTAACTGTTTCTAATTTGTATATAGAAAAAAGTGTGAAGCTGGAAGATAAAATTAAGAGCATAAACTGTTCAAGAAATGCAATTGCCTTTTCAGAATAGACCAGGCACAATGGTTTCCATATTTGGCAATCAGGCATCAACTTTTGGTCTCCAAGACTGAAAATGTGGTTGCCATATTTAACGGCCTTTAGTTGGAGTAATAAAGATGCTGTGCAGCTATATGTCTGCTTGCTTTACATGCTACTTTACAACATTTCAAAAAGTAAACCAAAATTCAAATTATATACTCAAAAACATACTGAAATAAAATAATGCATGGAAACCAAGATTATTTTCTGTTTTTGGTGACTAATTTTACCTCAGCTGTCTACAACTTGCAACTTTTTCAGTAGCACACACAGAGAGGAAGTTCCTTGCCTAACATTTGTAAAGGAGGAAGAGCATAGTAGCCTTTATCCCAGTCACCAGTTCTCAAAATTGCCACAGAGTGATACCAGATTTGACTTTTTTGTGTTGTTCCACTGCAAAGAAAAGAAATAAACCTGTGAATACCAAAGTATTTGTCATTCCAGCATTTTTTTGGAGAGGTGGTGCATTTTGTGAAAGTAGTGCAAGGGTACTAATATGTTTGTTCATGATTATATCTGCAACACAAACTAATATAGAAATGGTCAAACATTCATAAAACTTCACTGAAATTTAAATGACAGGTGAAAATAACATGGAAATAGTCATTTAAAAAAATGGATCTAAAGTATCCTTGTTTAACATGCCATTGACTGAATGATTTGTAACTTGTGTAGATCTTTTGTGATGCGTGTGGATAGCACAACGCTAAAAAGTTGATTTGCCCCTTTTTTGGAGCTTAATATTGATTTTGTGGAGCTGATGCTGGATCTGGATTTTTTGACAAAGCTACCCCTGTTGTCCTGTCTGCTGTCTTCCACCAAAACTAATGAACGCTGTGTAGTAACTTGTCAGGAAAGAAACCTGGAACAAGTGACATAATATCGCTCTTCGAATGTCTGAGCTAATTCTGTAGGATCTGGTGAAAATCTCTCTAGTCGGGGATGTAAATGTGGTGGTCTTCTATATTGGGAGGAGTCATTTAATATTTCTTTGTCCTCCTCTAACCTGCTGTGGCCTTCAGGGGCCGCTCCAGCTCCCCAACCCAACGTAGACATACACAAGGCACCCAGCAACACTCGTGGCTTTTATTTAGCTGTGGGAAACACTTTCCAATCGTTTCCCATGAATGCACAGTACAATAAAGCACTCAGCATTTTGTCTTCATTCTTCTCCCTTCCTCTGACTCTCTCTCTCTCTCTCCTTCCTCCTCCACTCCTCCTTCAGCAAACTTTGTCTTCCACCTCATGACTCTGGCTCACTGGAACAGAGGCCACTTCATGTCTTCTGGGAAGAACTTCCAGGCTATAAAGGGCCTACCCAGACAATGCCCGCTAACGAGACCCAGGCACCCCAACAGGGCTGCACTTCCGGACTCCAATTTCCAAACACCCATCCAGGTGTCCCATCTGGGTCTCCATATGAGAACCACTGCCACCTGGCGTATCAGGAATGGAGCCACTCCTGAATCAGCTTCAACTGGTACATCCATTATTTCCTATCGGCCAGGCACAAAGTTATTTCTCTAATCCGCGGGCCAATTGGCTTTTGTCATCATGCTGGTCTCCCACCCGGGTAATGTATTCTTCCCCGCCCTACACTGCTTAGTCTGGAACAGGGTCGTGGGGTGTGCTAGAGTCTATCCCAGCTAGCATAGGTCGCAAGACAGGAACAAACCCTGGACAGGGAGCCAGTGGATTGCAGGGCAAACACACACACACACACACACACACACACACACACACAGAGGCCAATTTAGTGTCATCAGTTCACCTAATCTGCATGTCTTTGGACTGTGGGAGGAACCAGGATGTCCCCCGGGAAGAAATCCACACAGAGACAACATGCAAACTCCACAATGATAGGACACGAGATGTGAACCCTGGTCCCATTACTGCAAGCCAGCATTGCTACCTCTGCACCACCGTTCTGCCCTTAATGTGATTTTGGTGTGTCCAAAGTATGCGTCCCATGTAGCTTGGTTCTAAATTCTTAAATCTGTACTCAGCTAGTAATTGAAAATCCGTCTCCATGGTCAAATCGAAAACATAGCGAAACAGGCATCTGGCATTCAAGCATCTCCTTTTTTTTTCTGCAGGTAACATACCAAAGGTTAATTTCTGCATACTGCAATGAAGGCGACATTGAAGGTGCCAGGTATGCCATGCTGACTTCAGTTTTATTTATTTGTTTTTTTTATTTTGCACTTCTGCCATAAACTAGGCCACTTTATTGGAAACAATCTTTCCTTCTGTAACCTTTTGTATCTGTGCTGCTTCTTAGGACGAGTAGCTTTATGATACATGGCTCATATCGTGTCTTAGAATGAATGCTGTCCTGCTGTCTGTGTCCTAGTGCTTGTTTTTTGGCCTATCAAATTGATATCATTTTCAATTTTCTTGTAGTAAAATCTTGGGCTTCATGAAAAATAATAATCTGCCTATAACAGAAGCAGTCTTCAGTGCCCTGGTAACAGGACATGCCAGAGCCAGGTAAGATTATAAATGTTTACTGGGAGTACTGCTAATAGCCACAACATAAAATTGGACAATGTGTCGTTGCTCTTTTTCCTACTTTTACTAAGAAAGACTCCTTGGCAATAATTAAAAACCAGCACAGACTAAAATCTTTAGATGACAATAATAAAATTGTCAGGAAGGAGACAGTAGTGCGTTAGCTTGGCTAGATGTAAAAAATCTACCTAAGAACACTGTAGACAGGAAACTGATGTAGGGCAGACTAACAATATCCATTTTGCTATGTCTAGAACACATGTCCTTGGCTTAGAAAGCTGCGGCCAGACACTCTTAATAGCAGCTTCTTCATGACTGGGCCTCTCTTTGGAGTGTAGCCTCAGCACCTTATGTGATGGCATAATCAGTCACAGGTCAAATAACATCTCCAGCTCAAACAAACAGCCATAACTCAAGAGTTGTCAGCTTTGATGGAGAGAACTTTGCTCCAGTAGCCAACCAGAAAGGATGGGCTCTTGTGCACCTGAGAAACTAATAACAAAACATTTGCTCCTTTATTTAGATACCTTTACACAATTCAAATTTGAATTGGCCAGTTCAGATTCCAATTTTTTTTCCCTTCTTTATCCCTTCAAAAAACTTTTTACACTAAACTGAACTCCCGTATAACCAGATGTGTAGAAGCCTTATGTTAAAGTGTTCAGCTTTTTTATTTTTATAATTACAATATAAGCCACAGTTGTTGCCTGTTCATTCTCTTTTATTGGTAAAATTATGTAGGCATATTGTTCAATGACCATAGAAATAATAAAATAAAATGACTTTGAAATACATACTTTTTAACTAATAAAATATATACAGAAAACATTTATCTATAGTACAAGTAGCACAAAAGAAAATAAATTCTTCTCATAATTACAAGCTGATGTTTCATTTTTCAGAAATGTACTTTTCAGCGCATGCTCCCAACCTCCTCCTCCTCCTCCTTATCTGAAACAAAGGTTAATGTGGAGAAATGATGAACATTTTATTTTAACAAAATATAGATATTCTTACAAATTGATTTAATTAATTGATATTGGGAAATAAACACTGCCTAAATGCTCTTATGGTTTTGAATCACCTTTAACCATTAATTACACTACAGGGTTTTTGTAATAAAATATACATTTACTATATTTGTACAGTTTTTTTTTTTTTTTTAAACATTGTACCAGCTAGGCTGCCATTTTACCTGTGGAGTACTTGTTTCCTACCAAAGTCTATGCTGTATTACCTGGCATCACCCGGTGGGCCTCAGTTATTGTGCATAAGATATATCAGAAGTTCAATGTGACTAATTACTTTCATCTATTCAATATTTGCATTTTTTTTTTTAACCAGGGGCTAATAATTATTATTAGTTTACTTGAACTGAATGCTATGCAGTCTTTGGTGGTGTGAAAGACATCACAGCATAAATATCGTACCGTAACTAACTACCATATTAAAGCGGTATCCAGTAATGTTACAATGGTGATTTTAAAGTGGTTTTATTAAGTGATTAAAAACTGCTGAAAATCTCTACTCTCCATTAGCATCAAAGCCTAAAATGAGTTCTGCCTCGGTATACAGTGGATTTGAAGAAATGTCTACAACAAAAACAAAACAGAGACATTACTTGTCCTCACTCAAAAGCACCGTTCTGTTCTCCTCTTATCACATTCTGAAAGACAGACTCACCATCAATTTATAGAAACAAATCAAGCTTCATTCTGTTGAGTCGTCATTTAGCTTTTTAGTTTTCTACAGTTTGCTCTACTATGCTGATTTGCCTCAACCTGTTCAGCTTCAGGACTGGCTCATTGTGTATTTTGCTCTTACTAAATTTTAAAGTTCCGACCCCAACGTGCTGCTTTTGGAGTTGGTATTTCACAGAGCTACTGTGTATACATTGGACCTATTTATTAAAATCATGTCTCTCTTTTTTGGAATATAGACCCTTAATCAAGTTTCTGGGTAGAATTCCTTCTATTAATGTGTGTTTAATTAATTTCTATTGACTTTTAAGTTAGTCATTTCATGAACCCTTTACTGAAGATTGTGTAGTTCTTGGTTTGTTTTTTTTCTGATTTGAATGCTTTGCTTATTTGTCAGTGACATGGAGAATGCAGAAAACATCCTTTCTGTCATGAAAACAGCAGGAATTGAACCAGGGCCTGATACTTACTTGGCATTGCTCAGGGCCTATGCTGAAAAAGGGGATATTGAGCATATCAAGCAGGTGAGGATTAAAACTGACTTATTAGGTGAATATCTACCAACGTCTCGGTTATCTGTTTCATGAAGACATTGTCTGCAGGTTTTTTACTCTTTTGTTTTTACTTTTTGTTTTTAGACACTTGAGACAATTGAGAAGACCAACGTTAGTCTCCTAGATAGAGACTTGCTGCAGGTTATTTTCAGTCTTTCTAAATCTGGTCATGAAAAGCTTGTACCTGACATTCTGGAACGCATGAGGCATGACCGTGGTTATATCCCTGGTGAGTTCTTAAATGGTCATACTGTGTAGGTTCATAAGTTCAGTATTGTCACATGCACAGAGTACAGGGGAGATCTTAACTTGCATGTGCAAATCGGCATGATCTGTCCAGTTTAAATTGATGTGTCTGTCTACATCATTCTGAGTTGGAGCAGAAATGCAATACAAAACAAACAGAGAAGGTGTCTAGTGTTGGGGAGTGTTACTTTTAAAAATAACCTATACTTACATTACTCAATAAAAAAGTAACTGGATATGTTAGACAGTTGTCATAAAATGTAATGAGTTGCTAACAGTATGTTACTTTTGTGTTATTATTTTTTCTTTTGTATGATAAACTGCAACATTTCACTGATCAGCATTTGTTGTTAAACCTTAAGCACATATACGAACCTTCATGAAACTGCCCAGAAACACAGTCAAATATGATAAATTTCTCGTGTTTTCTAAATAAGCTTAATTCTTGCTGTGCTGTGATGCAGGGCTTGAAATTATTTATTTTGTCTTTTTTCTCTTTCTTCGTCATGTAAAGCACTTTGAGCTACATTGTTTGTATGAAAATATGCTGTAGAAATGAATGTTGTTCTTGTTGTTAAATGAAAGTGGTCTTTTTGAAGCAATACAAAGAAGGTAATATGAGTTTGGTGTGAATATTTCCATGTGGGTTTTCAGAAGTCATTGTCAGTCAGTCATTTTCCAACCTGCTTTATCCTAACACAGGGGTCTGCTGGAGCCAATCCCAGCCAACACAGGGCGCAAGGCAGGAACAAATCTGGGCAGGGCACCAGCCCACCACAGGACACACCCACACACCAAGTACACACTAGGGACAATTTAGAATTGCCAATGCACCTAACCTGCATGACATGGGGAGAACATGCAAACTCCACGCGGGAGGATCCGGGAAGCGAACCCAGGTCTCCTAACTGTGAGGCAGCAGCGCTAAAGTATCTATCTATCTACCACTGCGCCACCGTGCTACCCCGAAGTCATTGTAAAACTAGCAGTATTATATATTGCACTGTATAGATCAGGCAGAAAAATAAAACGTGAAGCCAAAAGGCTGGAATTTGATGTTCTAAATTGAGAAAGTGCCAGTAAGTTCAGTTATTTTTCATTTGTGTTTTCTTATGAATTCAATGTAGGCCAAAGCATTTTGTAATTCACATTATCTCCATATCGATATTACTTTTTTAATGCTCAATATTTCCTTTAATTTTGGAGACCTTTTTGTCCCAACTACAACATTAAACAACTTAGCAAATGGGTTTAAAATTGAAATCAATTGAGCAAAGACATATATGGCATTGTCCGAGTATTGTTTTCTGAGTTCTCTTTGAGACAGACGTTAAGTCTCATTAAATTATTCTACAATTCCCTGAGATATGAGAGTTGATTTTTTTTTTTTTAAATATTATTTCAGATGCAATGAACCTATGTCTCACACTTGTCACTAGAGGACTAGAGGACACAGCATTTGAAGTGCTGAAGACATTTCCATCGAATCATTCTGAAGGTCAGAATGGAGATGCTATGGACCTTGGCAACTTTTTTCTACGTCACTGTGTGAACATGGACAAGGTAAAGAATGTTAACAGGTTAATGGCAGCAAAGGTGAGATACATCGGAAAATACCACTTAGAATCCCGAAACGTTATTGTATTGTGGGTCATTTTAAATGTTTGTGGCCCTGGATACATACTAAAAAGTTATATTTTCCCCACATCACCATCTCTTTTTATTTTTGCCAGTCAATTGACAGACTTAAAATGTACTGCCGAAAACTCCAGGAAAGTGATCTCCATACCTCTGCCCTACAGTTCACACTCTACTGTGCTTTGGATGCTAAAAAAACTGGTGAGACTTGAATAGCTTGTTTATTAAGATTTAACATTTTTTAACCTAATGGTGCTGCTCTTATTTAGTTTGTGTTCTTCATCTGCCTTAGTACATTTCTCCCTCTTGTTGAACTTTTGGAGTAGGGAAAGTCTAATTGCTTATGTGATTTGCAGGCATGGCTGTGGAGCTGATGAAGGAGATGAAAATGGATGGGCTTCCAGTGAGGCAGCATTACTTCTGGCCTCTACTAATCCATCACCAGAAACATAAGAATGTACAAGGTTGGTGCAAGTGATGGTTCTTTCTGAATAGTTCTGGAAAGGTTGCAACTGTCAATGTACCTGCTAGAAAAGCAATTTCTAGATGCTGATTTCATTGTCCCCATGTCTGATAAAGCTCTCCATTGACCAGTAGGGATCTGGAAATGATTAAGAAACTATTTTTTTTTTTTTTTTGACACATGGCGCTTTCAAGTGATGGAAATCAGAGGAGAACACGTGTTCAATGAGAGAAACCTTTTATCTGAACTCAGTATTTTGCTTTCATTTCTTGCTTTTCCCAATTTAGTTCCTCTGCCCCCCCCCTCCACCACCCTCCCCACTCTACTGTGAATGCTTAACAGAAGCAAAAACTTACTTTGCTGTTACAAATCTTTTCAGATGTAACATCTTATGAAAAATGCAGACGATGGTGGCGCTCAGCCTCCTGCAGCCTTGCTGAGGTGTGCTGACAGATTGAGAGTGACTTGATTTCATGTAGATGTGGCTGCTCAGAGGGAATTCACTTCAGATTACTCGCAGTGAGATGCACCGCATGAAATATTGAGAGCTATGTCACTTTTCCACAGGTGGCCCTGCAGGGCAGAGGCGAGGTCTGCAGGAAACTTTGCATTTTGATGAGGTACCGAGCCGAGAGGCAAGCAGAAAAGCATATGCTCTTGTGCCGGAGATGCCCGCAGCCTGGCAGAGTGTCACTTCTGAATGGCGCCACTGCCTTATTGCTTCTGACACCATGCAGGCAGAGGGTGATCCATGCCTCACCAAGCAGGGTGCAGAGAGTCGGCCCACACACCCGCTGGCAGCAAGACTTTAGAGCGACTCTGCTGCTTTTGCGTGATGTCTCCAGCGCAGCGGAGTTTATATTCATGCGCACTGCTTGCTTGTGTCTGTTGCTTTACGAGAAGTTAAGAGGCTCCTAGTGTAGGTCTGTGGTTTTGCGGACAAGCATGAATAGTGTTTATATGTGTCAGTGCTTGTTCACAATAGAATTTGGTTTCTGTTTCTTAAGGAATGGGTGATGGTGTGTTTGGGAGCAAGGTTGGTGTTTGTATGCTATTGATGGAGTGAAACATTACTCTGGGAAAGAGAAGTGAACGAGACAGTTGCTTTATTTATATAAAAGAACAGTTGAGGATGGCTTTTGTTTGGGGGCGGTGGGGTGAAGGAAACTCCATTCCTCCTTTGTTGGATCAATACTTGATAGTGCCGCAATGGGGTGGCGTAAAGCTTGGAGCTCGCAGCTAATGAGGGCGCAGTGTAAGACTGCAGTATTCTGCAGGCAGCTTCATTATTCTTGAATCAGAGACCAAGTAGGACAGAGTTTCTTTGTTCAAAGGATTAATTATTCTGGGGCTCTCTGGGGAGTGGTACAGTTTTGGATAGACCTGATGTGATTTGAGGCTAAGCGTTATATTGGAATGGCAACAGTAAGACTGGACCTCTGAATTCGTGAGACGTTGCCATTCTCAGACTTCCTTAATCTAATTTGGGTTTGATTTGGCCTAGTATATGGTGTGTCTTGTGTGTGTGGGTGGGTGTGTGTTTTTCCCTCTCCCTGTACTGTACTGAGAGCTGATTATTCTGGTGAGGATGTAGTGCTTCTGTCTTTGCCTATGGCCAGCTCTGTTGATAACTCCAGTCTGGTTTTGCAGTTGTCAAGTAAGAAGTTTGATTTTTGATTATGTCATTTACTTTTTGAAGGCCTTCCTTAAAACCTGAATGGCCAGCATTAAGCAGAACTATTTTAAACAGACTTTCTGTCTCCTCTTTAATCCTTTTCATTACATGTGGGAAGAAGGGCTATAAATATATATACTCCATTCTTAGCAGTTTGATGTGTCACTCAGCAAGGGAAATGTATCATTTTCTGTGTGCTGAGTGATTTATTTATTTATTTTTGCCTCACTGATTCTTATTTTTCTTCTTGTCCAGTGTAAGACATGTTTTTGAGATAAGACTAGCATCCATTTAAATAAATCATGCATTGATTACTATTTGTATAATGTCTTTACTGATATTATATGCAGACTACCTATCCCTAAGTATAATTTATGATTGGATGTCCATTGTGACAAGATGTAGCATATTCATATTAGGCACTAGAGGGCTTTACCCCCTGCTCGCTTCACTCATCAACCCCCGGGCCTGTGCTATGGGCTAGCCTCTTTGCAGTTCTGCCGCTCACGTATGGGGATGCGGATGTACAATTTAAACAGATTTTTATTTTCATGGGAATTGTTACATATGCATAATAGAACTGTTATATATTACAGCGAGTAATTAACCATATTAAAAAATAGTAAAACGTAATAATTTGAAGGTAAATTATGCTTCATGTTGCGGTAAGAGTTATTCGTTGAGTAATACGGTTTTGTTCTGTTTGGCTTTGAAATTAACACGCAAATACTTTTTAAACATACACTTTTACTGTAAAACTTCAGTAAAAACAATTTTTTTAAATTAAATTTTCATCAATATCGCATTGAATTTTGATTCTGTGCTTGGAATTTTATCGTGACAACGCAACGTATAACTGCCCGTGATTGAATTTCGTTTCTTTCTCTCTATTAAATAAAACAACTTTTTGGAATGTTTGTCTCTGTGATTTATTATTTGTCTTTGCAAAAGCTATTCTAATGGGAAACTGTTAATGTTTTAATACAAATGGCATATTAAGATCTCCTTTGTTGTCTAATGTTATCCCCTGAAGATGTACCACATTACCTTTCTTGGATACATTCTTCTTTCTACAGTAATTTGTGTGGTGGAAAACCGGACGGTGTTAACGGTTGTAGATATTCTTCAGGATATTGTAAGTTGATGTTTTCATCTTCCGCACAATCACCACCATCGACTGTTTCAGCAGAGTCTATTGATACTCATTTAACCAATGTGCCGTATAACTGATCGACATTTTAGGCATTCATTCGTTTGACTTCATCGTTTCTCGGTGCTAGGATTTCCCGTGTATTCATTTTTACTGTTGATAGCCCTTTGTGATGAAATTCTTTGGACATAATACATCTTCTTTAATTGGGAACTTAAAGTGAGGAAAACGTAAAAATTTATGAGAGCTGAGAGAGCAGGAACTTTGTCTGAGATAAACATTCACACCAATGAGAGATGAGGGTACCGTGTGTGTGGTTGAATATGGTTGAGAGGAGGGCGGGACTTGAAAAAAAAATCTCATGGCCAAAGTCTCACAGGACTTTAAAAAATCTCTTCAAAAAACTCTCGTCTCGTCTCAGGATTTTTTATTTCTATAATAGAGAGGTTTCTTTATAGCATTTCTTTGTCGGTTTCAATGACCTACTGGTGCTTGAGCAATTTGTATCATTGCTGTAAAGGTGTATCTTTGAAGTGGTATTTCTTGGACCTTGAGATGGGTTTAGTCTGGGAAAAGATTCTCAAGCTTCTCAGTCTTGCTTTAATGTTCCACATCCATCTCGGTTTATTGTTGAGGCTGTCCAGCTGTATGAAGTCACCCAACCTTTAGCAGGTTACAGCTCCTTGTTACTTGAGTTTGTGTGTTAAAGAATAACACGCTAGACACAAGCCTTTTTGATTTTTATTATTTTTTTAAGGTTGTATAGGTTTTGTATCCATGAACAGGTAGTCATTGCAGCCTATGTCCTGACTTTTTGAACATTGTTCACTAGATGCTTTTGGGCTTATCCGATGTTGCGAGTAATCATCCAATCTGTTGAGACTTCAGCAGAAAAGTTATGTTTGATGCTTTACTGAAAATAATTTCCAGTGATTTCATAATGTTTGCAGCAAGCTGCTGGGAATGATTTACCAGTCAGTAGTAGCCAGTGTATTGTTCTATCCTGTGGTCTCCTGGGGAAGTAACTTGAGTTCAGAAGACCCACAGTGCCTGAACAAATTTATCAGGAAAGCCTGCTCCATCACAGGGCTAACCCTACACACACTGGAAGCTGTTGTGGAAAAGAGGATGGTGGCAAAATTGAATTCCATCATGAAAAATCACACATTTTTAAATGTCTGTCTGTCTGTCTGTCTGTCTGTCATATAGTGCCTTTTGTCTGTCTGTCTGTCTGTCTATCTATCTATCTATCTATCTATCTATCTATCTATCTATCTATCTATCTATCTATCTATCTATCTATCTATCTATCTATCTATCTATCTATCTATCTATCGGACTATTATTACTGTGGGTCTGTTTTTATGTTTCTGGTGCTGTAATCATGTAAATTTCCTCTTGCGATTAAAAAATGTTCTTGAATCTAGTAAAGTGGGGATCAACAGGAATGCAGGTTTTTGCAGACACACGATCAGATGTTTTCATATTATCCACCAAACAGTCAACTTAGGTGTAGATCAGGTTTCAGTCATATACATTAATTAAATGGAACCAAGAAAGGCATATGATCAGAGTGGTACATATGATGAGTTCTAAAATCACAATAAACCTTTGATAAGGTATTGCATGAGAGGTCAAAATGGTGTGTATAAGTGAGTATAAAATTGTCTCAAACACAGGAAGCAAACGTTTATGGTACAGAATAAGATAACGTTTAAAAGGATGTCCCTCGGGGGTCAGTGCTGGGACAGATTTGTGGCTGATGAAATTTATTGTAAGTAAATGTAACGTATTATTCCCGTCAGTACAGTAGAACTGTCAGATTGTGTTTACATTTCCGTCCTAATTTTCTGTTACTGTCATTTAAGATTTTAGTCTGTGCTTTGATTTCACATACACCTGCAAATTTCTTAATGAAGCAGAACCCCAAATTAACATTCCGATCTTTCACATTCCCAACATTTTACATACTTGAATTGTGAGTGGTGGTTTTACTTTTTATTTCATTGTTGTTTGAATTGAGGTATTTACTGAATTACAAAACAGTGACAGAAATATGTTTAATAAGTTTCCTGTATCTTTATTGTAAACATTACAAAGAATATTGTTTTAAAAACATTTTTAATTTTTCAAGTAATCCAGCATTTATCAATTTCACATGAGCGATTTTTTTAAGTGGGTCCCTCAAACTGCTACATGAAGGTTCTATGGTGCTATGTGCTTACATGATACAGTACATCCATCCATTTTCCAACCCGCTGAATCCGAACACAGGGTCACGGGGGTCTGCTGGAGCCAATCCCAGCCAACACAGGGCACAAGGCAGGAAACAATCCTGGGCAGGGTGCCAACCCACCGCAGTGATACAGTACAGTATATACATATTTACATATTTTATTGTACTATTAATACTGTTAATCAAAATTAGTAATTGCAGTTGCAGTTGTAAAAATCAAAAGTTTTTGTTGTAACCGTGCACCCCTATCTTAAACACATCCAACCCCCTTAGCCTCTGGGTCCTAATTTCTTCATGGAAGCTGTCAGCGGTACGTTTAGGTGGACAATTGTGTGTCTGTATTACATTCATCTGTCACTCTTCATTGATACAGTGGTGTGGTACTGTGATATTAGTCTCTAATATTGTTGTTAGTACAATATTCAGTTATGAGTGTGATTTTTTTTTTTTTTTTTTGGTTACCTTTAGCTTGCTGAATTGTTTGCTGTTGAATCTTCTCGGAAAAATAACATTTATTTTATTGGATTTACTTTATTTTCATTCAATCCATACAGCAAACAGTGCACAGCTGAAGGAAATTGCGTTTCTCCAGGCTCAATGTACAAACACAAACATAGAGACGTGTGCACGTAATACAACAGCAGATAGACAGAATAGCCTAAACGGACAGAATTCATGTATAACCTTAACGTGCAGTGAAAACAATTGACTTGAGCATTCCTAGTTTTCATCCTCTTTCTCTGTACATTTAGTATTCATTTGCTCAGAGATTGATGTGCTTGCTGCTTCCTGAGCAGCTTATTTTCTCCACCCTAGCGGCCCGCTTCTTCTCTTCTTTCGTCTGCATCTTTTCATATTAAAACTGATTCAGTGTTCGTGTTGCAATTACTTAGTGAGTTTTCTTTCATTTTTCACTTAAGCTGGCACTTAAGTCTTCAATCTGCTAGATATAAAGAGGTAGGGGAAGAGACGGCGAAGGTGGTAAGGATGAGAACGGCGCCCATACGCATGTGCCGCATGGCCACCCTGCTGGCCGCTGCCGAGGGTTGATTCTATAATAAAATAAAATAGAAAATAAAAAGAGGAATAACCATGGATGTCGATCATCACCCTGAAAGTGGATAGTAGAGATCACGTAGTATATGTGTACTAAATTTTTGGTCAAACGGTTTGCGAGCTACAGGTGATTTAAAACCCTGGACAGACAAATGGACAGCCACGGTAGCGTATCGTATCTAAAGATACAATAGACACGTATTGGTGAATAGTTGTAAAGTGTTCAAGTGACAAAAAAATTACACATGACACATAATTCACATGTACTGTATGTTATCCAGTCACCTGCTTTAAATATAAAAAAAAAATCATTTTCTGCTAAAATATGATTGAATAATTTCTTATGGAATTATCAGCATAGACATAAACCGTAAACCTACTTTTTTTTTTTACTAAGACCTGCCATTTCCCAGACATTCATTGGGCAGGAGTCCTGTCTTCAATTCTGAAAGCCCTTTTTCTTTGCCTCCACTACAAATTACGTGGGGTAAGTAACATAAAAAAATGGCATTTTTGATTTGGGTATTCCTAGCTAGGCTGTTCCTTTGTTTCATTGAAAGCATATCAACCCACAAAATAACAGGTCAGTGCTGGACTTTTACCTTAAACCAACACAAGCTGTTTAAACAGCTGCAAGTTCAAACACTTGCTGGCAGATTTTGATATTTAAAAGGCATACTAACAGTTCCCACTGCTACAAAGTCCCAACATGAAGGATGAGGTATTTTGACTTCTATCCTAAGTATATAGGGGAATTGACGGTGTGGACCACATAAGGTTTGCGTGGAGTGTTTACATGAGAATGTTGCGGCGTGTTTTTACAGGGTTGTGTCCAAAGCATAACATGTCTGGATGCTGAACTTGCTGTGTCACACAGATAAGGGTTTGGGTGAGGGCAGTCGCCTGCGATTTCCTGCTTTGTCTGTGATTTACTGGGAATTTCCTCTTGGCTTTACCTCTATGGACAGTTCACCTGGGAATTCGACTTTGAAATTGCTTTTGCAGTTTTGAGTGAGGACATAGGAACCCTTAATTCTGTAATAAATATATACAATTTATAAACTTTGAGCACAGCCCAGTCTCTTGTGAAATAGATTTTTTTCTTTGTCCTGTGCTTGGAGGGTAATTATTTCACTTGAAAAGGATGTGTCTCTGACACAATGGCCCCCACGTATTTATGATATTGTGCCTATGTACAATCTTTCATATATCAGTTTGAGGAGCTTAAAGTGAATGCCTGCTAATATGCTTAGTGTTTTAAACCAATGCTTTTACTAATGGTCCTGAGGCATCATGCTGTGATGGTCTTTCTTTTTTCGGTCCTGTATAATTTACTTGGTATTGATCTTTTTTTATTTTTTTTATTTTTTTTTTTTTATTTGGAGCTGTTTGTAGGAAATAAAAATCTAAGCCAAAGAGTAATTGCTTTTGAGCCACTTTCATTCTGATTAACATTCACTAATAAGTTTTGAGTTCTACAAGCACTTCAGCAGTCATTGGCTGATTTATGCTCTAAGCTGAATTTGCATTTTGAGAAGTGCGGCTTCCTGCTTTTTTTTTTTTTCCTTCTCCAAACCCCCCTTTGGTGACAGGTTTGTCTTTGTCAAGTCTTTAACACCCAGTCAGGAAATAGTGAGCTTATAAAATTGATAAGATTGTAGAAATTAAATTCATCTATGGGTTTCTTTTACCCACAACTGAGCCCTACTAGGCTGGATTTTCAGGCTTATAAGTGGGTATTAATTATAAATAATTCCTTGTCAAATTATCACCGTTTTGGACCTCATCGTCACCGATTTTAATGAAACTTGGTGTGCTGATTTGGTCATATGAGTAACACATGGAACTGAAATTGTAAGTGTCTGGGATCAATATTATAGGAGATTTAAGCTAACAAAGTTTGAATTTACTGGGAGGGATTATGACTTTTACTTGCTATATGTCCCTAAACAGACCATATATACTCCTGGGTAAGTTCTCCCATGGATAAGTCGGGACTTGATTTTACCGTATAATTTCTGGTATTTTATAATGTCGGTCGTATAAGTCGAATGCGGAAAACTCACGCTATTGGTACAAGGAATTATGATATGCTAGCACCCACCTGAGAGAGTAACCATGGAGCACACTGCCTTTGTTTTCTATGTGGGCGTTGCAATGCGCTGTATCAGTGTGTGCTCCTAACACCTTTATCATAAGAGCATCCCTTATCTATGATGGAGCATTCGATAAGTAGAAAATATATAGCTGGTTTTAAATTAAACGTTGTTGAAGTAGCGAAAGAAATTGGTAACTGCGCTGCTGCAACAAAATTTGATGTGTCTGAGAAACTGGTGCGAGATTGGAGGAGGCAAGAAGATGTAAAAAAAAAAAAAAAAAAAATGTAAGTGTCGCATTTTTGAATGGGTGTATAAGTCAGTGTCTGATTTTATGATCGATTTTTTTCGGGTTTCAAGTCCCGACTTATACATGAGCATATACAGTTAGGTCCATAAATATCTGGACAGAGACAACTTTTTTCTGATTTTGGTTCTGTACATTACCACAATGAATTTTAAATGAAACAACTCAGATGCAGTTGAAGTGCAGACTTTCAGCTTTAATTCAGTGGGGTGAACAAAACGATTGCATAAAAATGTGAGGCAAGTAAAGCATTTTTAACACAATCCCTTCATTTCAGGGGCTCAAAAGTAATTGGACAAATTAAATAACTGGAAATAAAATGTTCATTTCTAATACTTGGTTGAAAACCCTTTGCTGGCAATGACAGCCTGAAGTCTTGAACTCATGGACATCACCAGATGCTGGGTTTCCTCCTTTTTAATGCTCTGCCAGGCCTTTACTGCAGCGGCTTTCAGTTGCTGTTTGTTTGTGGGCCTTTCTGTCTGAAGTTTAGTCTTCAACAAGTGAAATGCCTGCTCAATTGGGTTAAGATCAGGTGACTGACTTGGCCATTCAAGAATTTTCCACTTCTTTGCTTTAATAAACTCCTGGGTTGCTTTGGCTGTATGTTTTGGGTCATTGTCCATCTGTATCATGAAATGCCGCCCAATCAATTTGACTGCATTTAGTTGGATTTGAGCAGACAGTATGTCTCTGAACACCTCTGAATTCATTCTGCTGCTTCTGTCCTGTGTCACATCATCCATAAACACTAGTGTCCCAGTGCCACTGGCAGCCATGCACGCCGAAGCCATCACACTGCCTCCACCGTGTTTTACAGATGATGTGGTATGCTTTGGATAATGAGCTGTTCCACACCTTCTCCATACTTTTTTCTTGCCATCATTCTGGTAGAGGTTGATCTTGGTTTCATCTGTCCAAAGAATGTTTTTCCAGAACTGTGCTGGCTTTTTTAGATGTTCTTTAGCAAAGTCCAATCTAGCCTTTCTATTCTTGAGGCTTATGAGTGGCTTGCACCTTGCAGTACACTCTCTGTATTTACTTTCATGCAGTCTTCTCTTTATGGTAGACTTGGATATCGATACGCCTACCCCCTGGAGAGTGTTGTTCACTTGGTTGGCTGTTGTGAAGGGGTTTCTCTTCACCATGGAAATGATTCTGCGATCATCACCCACTGTTGTCTTCCGTGGACGTCCAGGTCTTTTTGCGTTGCTGAGTTCACCAGTGCTTGCTTTCTTTCTCAGGATGTACCAAACTGTAGATTTTGCCACTCGTAATATTGTAGCAATTTCTCGGATGGGTTTTTTCTGTTTTCGCAGCTTAAGGATGGCTTCTTTCACCTGCATGGAGGGTTCCTTTGACCACATGTTGTCTGTTCACAGCAAAATCTTCCACATGCAAGCACCACACCTCAAATCAACTCCAGGGCTTTTATCTGCTTAATTAATAATGACATAACCACAGACTTGCCCACACCTGCCCATGAAATAGCCTTTGAGTCTATTGTCCAATTACTTTTGAGCCCCTGAAATGAAGGGATTGTGTCAAAAAAATGCTTTAGTTGCCTCACATTTTTATGCAATCGTTTTGTTCACCCCACTGAATTAAAGCTGAAAGTCTGCACTTCAACTGCATCTGAGTTGTTTCATTTAAAATTCATTGTGGTAATGTACAGAACCAAAATTAGAAAAAAGTTGTCTCTGTCCAAATATTTATGGACCTAACTGTATGGTAAGTCGCACAGAAATGTTTCCCATATTGTTTTAAAGCTCTTTTCCAGCTCTATATTCTGCGTAAATACTATGCTATCCCCGAAAATGAAAAAATACCATGTTATGAGTGATTATAATATTAAAAAGTAAATAGTGAAAAAAACAGTATTTTAAAATAAGTCAATTTTTTTTACTAAAGCAAACTTATAATGTCATGAACATCTCCAGAAAATTCAGTCCTTGGTTTTTGAGTCGTTGCTGACCTATCATTACTTACAGGGGGCATCACGTGGTTTCATGTCACCAATGGGCCTTTTTCATAGCAGCCATGTTGACATGATGTAGTATTGCAAGCTCGGGAGTAAGTAATGACTTGAAGGTTCCAATTATGCTACACTGAAATTGAACAGAAGCTTCATTAATGTCATTGGTGACACCTGTGCTTGCCATACTATTTCATGTCAAATGGCTGCTGTGAAAAGGGCCCATTCCAGTGTGGCTAATAAATGCCAGTGCTCCGCCCAGCAGTAATCAGAGAGGAGTGAGGTGTACAAATCAGTCTGGTGTGATCAATCAATAGCAGATGCTGTCCATTACCTGGTGGAGATCAAAGTATTGTCTTGGCTGCAGCAGCAGCATGCATTTTCACAATGTCTTTGGTAGAGTAGTTGTTTAAGCTCAATCAGAAATCTTGTTGTGACCCTTTCAAATGTCGTCTCACGAAGGTGACCCGTGCTTATAGAGATGTCCCTGAGAAAACAATACAGGATCACCCAAGTCTCAATTTAAGGTCAGGTCAGCACATCTGCAGAAATTGCAGTGTAAGACTATTAAAACTCACTCCCAAGAATAAACAGTTCTGTCAGTTTGACTCTTCCAGTAGTGACTTAGCAGACCCTTCTGATCCTCAACCTACGGCTGGTCCCTCAGCCCATGGAGAAGAAGGTATATGGCTAAGATGTGTTGAAGAAACTTATGCCCAGCACTGGAGAGTTGAGACTGAACTTTTTACATCCTCATGGACCATCTCCATCCTACTCATTCCCATACCATCCTGATACACTTGTCATGGATCATCAGGATGTGCTTTTAGTAGCTGAACCTGTGATGGCAACGGGACAGACATACACAATTTCAAGCAAAGACACAATTTCTGCTTCAAAGGCTCTGATGGGAGTATGAATTGAGAGTGTAGTCATTGTTTATGTCTTACATTCCTACCTTACCAGTCAAACAGTGCAGCTTGTACGTAACTTATTTATGATTCCACCAAAGCTGAATTTCTTTCCACATTCTAGTGGTCTAAGAGCTCATCTAGTTTCATTTTAGCATTGCTGTTAGTTTTTCAGGTTTATGAGGATAGTGAAAAGTCAAGCAAAATGACCCCTTTTATTGGCTAACTAAAAAGATTACAATATGCAAGCTTTCGAGGCAACTCAGGCCCCTTCTTCAGGCAAGATGTAAATGTTGATTTACAACTTGCCTGAGTTGCATCGAAAGCTTGCATATTGTACTCTTTTTAGTTAGCCAATAAAAGGGGTCATTTTGCTTGACTTTTCACTACATTCATAATGGCTATCACGGTACAACACCCTAGTACTACAGGTTTATGAGGAAAAGCTTTATCCGTATTTTCTGAAAAAAATACAATGAACGAGTGTATGATCTCAAGTATGATTTATTTAATTCAAGGCCCTTTTTAGTAGGCCAGTGTCTTTCAAGAAGTCAAAAGTGTGAACTGTAGAGAAAAACTAAAACTATTCTGATTTTACCATTAACTCTATTTTGCTTTAGTTACTTTGACATTATTGTCTTTTTTTTAAACTCATTTTTAGTTTTATTTCAATTAAAATTATATTTTCACTGCTAGTTCTGTCTTTACTCTTATATTTCATGATCCCTAATAACCCTGAACCTTGTCTTTACAAAAAATATGTACAAAAAGAGAGTCTGAAATGCCAGAGGTACTGTTTTTGGATTTCCTCCTCCTTTCCCTTGGTTCAGATGATTTGTGAGGCCCGTGGATTGAGCTGGATGAGATCATTGTATTGCTGTGTGGTGGCTAGCTGCACTAAAAAAGATCTGGAAGATCTTGAGCCCGGGCCTCTTTTGTTTCATACCAGTTTTTCTTCTACTTCTGGCTTAGACACTCTTTCTTATAAACTAACATTATTTTTTACTTCATCTGTGTACTATTCACTGTGATAAAGCTATGCAGTACTTTGTACATTCAAGTTCTGTAAGCTCATTCTGCCATTGTGCCCTTGCAGGTACTTCGGAAGTACTAAGAGCCATGCAGGAGTTGGGACTAGAGACGGACGTCGACACGTACTCTAATTACATCCTGTCTTCTTTTGATAGCCTGGATTCCGCCCGTGCTGTCCTTAAGGTAATCACATTTTTACTTGGAAAATTTTTCCATAAAGAGCTTTATTTTTATCATCAGTTGTTCTGTGTCTGCAGGAGGAAGGCTGCTCTCTGGACTCTCCTGAGTTTGCTGCTGCGGAACTGAGAATAGAAGCGTCGCGTGGAAGACTGGAGAATGTCCTTTCATTGCGTGAGTATACTGGTATAAGTAGTTGGATACTGGTTAGTTCAATTAATGTGTTTCAGTGGATGCATGTGACAGAGATCCTCTGGAGAATGCAAAAAAATTGCAGTATTCTCAGTTAAAGTAATCCAGATTAGTTGCCATTTAACCTGATGTTTAGAGACCAGCATGGCTGTTTATTATGAATACTAAGATGCAGTCTCTAAAGGAGACAGAAAATATGGCATATTGTGGTAGGGAGGATATAAAAATACAAATGTGTGGTCTAGCTGCGTGTTACGTTTGCCCACTTAAACATGAAAAGTGGTAACCTAAAAGTTGACAAACTCGTTCCTTTATAAATCATGCAATCTTAGGCAGAAGCACTGTGCATTACTTTGTGCCACGTGATAATAATGAGTTGATGTTATGTAGGTCTGTCTCTTGCGGTCAAACCTCGTTTGCAGCAGAGCCCCATCAGCTATCCCGCAGGCAGTCCTACGCCTCCAGGCTGATCTGCCTTTCACAAATCTCAGTCTGCTCAAATACTGAAAGCTTGGCTTTCCCAAGTAATTAGTGAGTTGCTTATTATGAGTGAAGAGTTATTTGCTGTGCTTCACTAATGGAAACTGCATATTAGTAGTTTTTAAATATGCATGATATCCTTGTGGCATCCCAGCCAATTTTCTGAAATGAGTTAATCCTTTTCTGAGTTAAACATGCATGATATGGTCGCAGGCAATGCTCATAGGGTTAATTGTACCCCCAGGCTTTAACCTCCTCTTCCTATCTCTCCCTTTTCCAGTGTCCTCACCTGTCATGCCTGCAGTTGAACTGGGAATCTTCAGGGGAGGCCTCATTTCAGGATTCAGAAGGTGATGATTTTATTTTTTTTATGTTTCTTTGTCTGAGTGCACCATTTTTGAAAATATCTGTTTCCCAGCATTGGTGGAGACTTTATGGAAGTGTAGTCAAAAGATGATTGAATAGGCTGTGTTTGCTGCATTGTTTCTGAATTCGAGCAGACATGGATATGAACAGAAACTACCACTTCACCAAGCTAGTTTTCCCATTTGTAATAAAAGGGTTCAGCGGATCCATTCTAGCAAATATATTTTCAATTCAGAAGAAATGTTCACATAATTATGTAAGTGTGGTGAGATTTCATGTCTAAATATTAAGTACTAACTGAAATACCCGGCAGTGCCTGGGAGGAAAAAAAAGTTTTTTTTTTAAAATTGTTTGAGAAAAATATAATTACGGAACACAACTGGGTGATAATATACATACAAGACCGCAAGATTTTAACAAAAACAAACATTAAACGACAAACAAGTAATACTATGGATTTTTCATGATAAAACTGTTGGTTGCTTTTAAGGAGCACACGAGAAACGTTCTAAGCATCAACTGGATGATAAAATTTATAATTAAAAAAATACAACTTGACTGATTAATTTTTGTTTTGTGGTTTTACCTGCAGAATTTTTTGACAACGAAAAAAAAGTTAAAGTAATATTATTATTAGGTTGATTTAATTCTATTACCACTACAGCATTGTTACAATAAGAATAATGCAAGATGAAAATATAATTAACAAAAACAAATATTAAACGACAAACAAATACTACTACAGATTTTTCATGATAAAAGTGTCAGTTGTTTTTATGGAGCACACCAGAAACGTTCCGTGCGTCAACTGGATGATAACGTTCATACTGCTTTATATATGAGATTGTGGCTAATTGTTGGAGAGGCGTTCATTGGAAGGTGTTTTGTGGAATAAAAACTCTTTATTGTATTTTTATTCTTATACTAGGGGGGCAAGCCCAGTTGTGGCCAGTCTGCCGCATGCGTTGTGAAGAGGGGGGCTGAACGCACCCCAAGGAGACGCAGTCGCTCCTCCGAAACCCCCTTTTAAATGGTAATACAATGGGAAACAAATAGTTTTTTTTTTTACCTCCTCTTTGCTCAATCAGCTGCTGGCTTGCTGCTGTTGCCATACCGTGTAATCTGCATCTCGCACGGCGCTTCAAACATTTAAAAGCCTGTATCGCAACTGTTCTACTCTTTGTGTTTTATTTCTGGCCCCGGGCATGGTTAAATCTTTTGGCACTCTTGGTTAAGTCTTGTCGCGCGGGACGTGAGTTCTTGATATTTTTTAGTTTATAATTTAAAAACGGAATAAGAATCTGAAAATCTAGCAACATCACATTAAAGTTCGATAAATCCTGAAAAGAATGATACCAAACATATATATGTAGATTTTAAAATAAGCCCGATTTAAAGAGTGGCAAAAAACGTGACATAAAATCGTTGCACTTTTAGGCTTAGGATTTTATATATTTAGAGTAGATTGTGGACTTTATTGCTGTGTCCGGAGTCTAGGGGTGGGCGGTATGACCAAAATTCTATATCACGGTATTTTTCTAAATTATCCCGGTTTCACGGTATTCAACGGTATTTTTTTCCCCATGCATGAGTGGATGTTAACCACATTTTCCACTGGAATTACTGGCTAAGAATAACCTATTCCACTGTCAAGAGTATTGTTCATTGTACAAAAAAAAACATTTTAATGTGCACACAAGTATTAATACAGGTTTGCATTGCCCCATAAAGTGATAGTTTTCAAGGGGATGGCACTAATGGAGAAGGTATCACATTGCATGACAGATGCAGTCAAAATATAGATCCTTTTTATTGAACAAATTTTGCAAAAACTTAAACTATAATTTTGACAACATATTTTCAACCATACAAAGAGGCATTTAGACTTAGTAAAATATCCAGAAGTGCTTGTCAAAAGTTGTATTGCACTGAATATGTCTTAGAAAAGGAATAAATAGTAAATATTTTTTGTAAACCAACTACACTTTCTGTTAATGTTAACAATTTCTGTCCACTGACACGTTAAAGTGACTTTTTAAACAACTTTATCATCATTAAACTGCATAATATCTAAACTAATAAATAATAACAATAAAATAAATAATAGTATTATTACTGATAGTTGCACTATTATGTTCAGTGTAGAGAACTTTATTGCAGGTGTGACGAGGCTCCAAAAAACTGGATGTATGAATGGGTATCGCACAGGTTTAAGTTAAATATTGTATAAATGTTGGATTTGTGATCTGGTGGTCGGAGACACGAACACAGAATTCAATGCATGTTCTTCTGAGCGGGCTTTCTTTATTGCACGCATGCTGTCTCTATCTGACGTACTAAAACCCCAGTTCCTATCCGTCCTTTTTCTTTCTCCACATAACCAATCACCACACGATAAACGTCTTTGTGAAATTAAAACAAGTTATAAACTTAGCCCACGGAGTGTTCAGAACTTTAAAAATATCTTCGTTATACATGTTTAATTATGCCATCCATTCAGAGTTGCGCCCATCTCTGAACGAGTCGCCAGCACATCAAAGGATGAATATAAGCAAAACATACACTAGCAGGGTCAATATAGCACAACAAAACCCCACATCCTACATGACTTTGAAAGGAAACTGAAGCGCCGAGTAAACTCACCAGAAAAACATGCAAATGCAAGGCAGGCACGCCGCCGTGCCCCCATATGATTAATGCATGCTTTAATGCATTTCACCATGAAAATTATGTTAAGTATTTATTTTAGCATTCAAAATGTTCAGAGAGAAGGAAGATCATGAAGTGAATGTATTCTGTGCGGGGTTCGCTGCCGGCGCAGCGAAGAAGACAAGAAGTCAGTTTAAGAATCACTTAACACAAAGCATTTAATGTGCTATATAACTTATGACGGGCTTTGAAATCGTCGTCACACTATTACACAGTACCCAGGTACATTACACTGTATTTAAAACAAGTACAACTTGGCTTGCAGTATTATCCAGTAGTATAGAAAAAGTATTTACACATCTGACCTTTTAAAACTAAAGTATCTCCAGGCTCTCTGTCCATTTTCACCATGCAGCATTCCTATGCTACCGCCCACTATTTGGTGGTGTAGCAGTGAAAAAGAGCCCTAGTGCAACAAATCTGTGTTTAGCGGTGTAGCAGTGAAAAAGGTCCCCACTTGAACAGTTTCCCACTGCGCCACGTTCCGAACGTCGTTTAGGCAATTTAAACCGGTGTTGCGGTATAAGAAAAATCCATATCATAAAAAAAATAAAAAACGGTTTTCGGTATGAACCGGTATACTGCCCAGCACTACCGGAGTCCCTGTCGTGCCCTCATGTGGTTACTAAGAGTCACCTGGATGATAATATACACGGTTATATTCTGCTTTATGTATAAGATTCTGCTACTGGGCATCCTCAAATATGGTTCTGTAGTATCTTGTAATCAAGATTTGGTGTTGACTGTTTCAGTCCACAATAAGCTAAAGCTGCTAGCTTGGCAGATTTATTGGAATGGGAGTCTGACAACTAACAGATGGAAGGTACCGGAATCTGACAGGATTATTCTTTACGAAAACTGTAGCTTATTTAAATCATGGAGAATCACTTGCTGAAGAGCTATATAAATCTTATCAAGCCTGTGTCTGGGATATGACAGATTAGGATATGGCACCAGCATGATACAGGAATCTGAGAGTTAAGAGTTGGAGAGCTGTCCTGCACCACATGTTTGTTTCTAATTTCCTCTTTCTTATATTGGTGCTGAAAGTAAGCAAAAATGACACATGCTATTACTGGTGTGCACGGCTTTAACGGTAAGTTAGAAAAGAGAGCAAAGGTTAGCAAGAATTTAAACGAGACTCGAGAATGATGGTCTGCTCACCCTTTCAGTTTAAAACTTTTCATCCCTCTAGAGGTATTTGCCAATATGGAATTGCCAGAGGCAGCCTCTTGGCTGAGGTGTTTAAAGCGAGTCTGCACTTTGTACTCTGGGGACATGCTGACATGACTTTCATCTGTTTGAATTTACAGTGTTGGGGTGCAAGACTAAGATTAATTATATCCCATGTCTGTACATGGACCAGTTTTAATCAGAGACCTTTTTATAGCTGTTTCAACATCTGTTAATATGACAGTTTGTTCCCAATGTTATGGAGTTAGAAAGTTGGCAGTTTGTCTTTTACTTTTCTGAGGAAATCAACAGGTTTTGTTTTTTTAAATCCGAGTGGATGAACATTTTCTCTCTGTTTTTAGTGGTTAATTCAAGCAGCCATTTTGATAAATGCACAAAGGTAAAGATTCTACTAAGTTAGTTTCTTCAGTGTTGTGTTATTGGTGATTGGCTGCTATTTAAAGTTAACAATTGAGATATCAATATAGAGTGAAGCTATAGTAAATGCAAAAAAGAAAAAAATGTTTGATGTTAAGGAGCACTGGACCACTTACCCATATTTGACTGAATTATCCCTACATTACTATATATGACAGTGAAAGAGCAAATTGAGATACATATATACCAGTGGAACCTCGGGTCATGACCAAAATTCGTTCCAAAACTCTGGTCGCAACCCGATTTGGTTGTGACCCAAAGTAATTTCCCCCTTAGGATTGTATGTAAATACAATTAATCCGTTCTGGACCATACGAGCTGTATGTAAATATATATATATTTTTTAAAGATTTTTAAGCACAAAAATAGTTAATTATACCATAGAATGCACAGTGTAATAGTAAACTAAATGTATGCTTACTTCATCTGGTCACTCTACTCCAGCTCCTTTATCGCTCAGCTGGAGTGACCGCTGCCCCACCGAGTGGTGGCCAAAACACCCCTACATGGGCTCTCTCGCTCGCCTCGCTGCACAGGGAGAGACTGAACATGTGCGGAAATCATCGGCGCACACAAACTGGAAGGGAAACTGGCTTGTTCGTCACCCGAGTGTGTGGTCATGAACAGATGCAAAAGTTTAGCAAAGTTTTTTGGTCATAACCCGATTTGTATGTGGTCCGAGACATTCATGACCCGAAGTTCCACTGTATTTGTGTGTGTATGTGTGTGTGTGTGTGTGTGTGTATGTGTGTGTGTATGTATATATATATATATATATATATATATATATATATACACACATACATACATACATACTTGCCGTTCTCCATCCTTGTGGAAGTGAAACAGTGCAGTGAGTAGGGTTCTGTCCGGCTCCCCACTCCTGACGTAACACTTACTCCTCCCCTCGGCCCAAAGCCTCTGTCTCAGATTGCCGCAAATATATCGCTCCTGCAAGCGAACTATGATTCTTAGCATGATGATAGAAGTAGCAAAATCAACCGGAATGTTCAAGGAAATTATAGGAAAAAGCGATCTAAATCCCTTAAGTAGTTCTCTCATTCACTAGCTAAGTGGAGGTAAGGTCCATGCCCTGAAGCTGGCGCGTGAGTGAGGAAGGCCTCGTCCCCCTTCTTTCAGCCCGTTGCATGTCTCTCGGATTCACGCAAATAAATCAGTACCGCAAGTGAACTATGATACTTGGCACGACGAGAGAAGTCATGAAATCAACCGAAATGTTCAATCAAATTATAGAAAATAAGCAGATCTAAATCCGTTAAGTAGTTCTCTCATTTGCTGGCAAAGCAGAGGTAAGGTACACACCTGGAGGCTGGTGCATGAGTGAGGAGGGCCCTGCCCCTTGGCCTGCTGCGTCTCTCTCGGATTTGTACAAATAAATCGGTACTGCAAGCAAACTATGATATATATCACGATGAGAGAAGCAAAATCAACCAGAATGTTCAAGAAAATTATAGAAAACAAAACTATCTAAATCCATTAAGTAGTTCTCTTATGAAAGCAGACAGACAGACAGACACTGGATTTTTTATATATATATACAGTGCATCCAGAAAGTATTCACAGCGCATCACTTTTTCCACATTTTATTATGTTACAGCCTTATTCCAAAATGGATTAAATTCATTTTTTTCCTCAGAATTCTACACACAACACCCCATAATGACAACGTGAAAAAAGTTTACTTGAGATTTTTGCAAATTTATTAAAAATAAAAAAAATTGAGAAAGCACATGTATATAAGTATTCACAGCCTTTGCCATGAAGCTCAAAACTGAGCTCAGGTGCATCCTGTTTCCCCTGATCATCCTTGAGATGTTTCTGCAGCTTAATTGGAGTCCACCTGTGGTAAATTCAGTTGATTGGACATGATTTGGAAAGGCACACATCTGTCTATATAAGGTCCCACAGTTGACAGTTCATGTCAGGGCACAAACCAAGCATGAAGTCAAAGGAATTGTCTGTAGACCTCCGAGACAGGATTGTCTTGAGGCACAAATCTGGGGAAGGTTACAGAAAAATTTCTGCTGCTTTGAAGGTCCCAATGAGCACAGTGGCCTCCATCATCCATAAGTGGAAGAAGATTGAAACCACCAGGACTCTTCCTAGAGCCGGCCAGCCATCTAAACTGAGCAATCGGGGGAGAAGAGCCTTAGTCAGGGAGGTGACCAAGAACCCGATGGTCACTCTGTCAAAGCTCCAGAGATCCTCTGTGGAGAGAAGAGAACCTTCCAGAAGGACAACTATCTCTGCAGCAATCCACCAAACAGGCCTGTATGGTACAGTGGCCAGACGGAAGCCACTCCTTAGTAAAAGGCACATGGCAGCCCGCCTGGAGTTTGCCAAAGGGCACCTGAAGGACTCTCAGACCATGAGAAAGAAAATTCTGTGGTCTGATGAGACAAAGATTGAACTCTTTGGTGTGAATGCCAGGCGTCCCGTTTGGAGGAAACCAGGCACCGCTAATCACCAGGCCAATACCATCCCTACAGTGAAGCATGGTGGTGGCAGCATCATGCTGTGGGGATGTTTTTCAGCGGCAGGAACTGGGAGACTAGTCAGGATAAAGGGAAAGATGACTGCAGCAATGTACAGAGACATCCTGGATGAAAACCTGCTCCAGAGCGCTCTTGACCTCAGACTGGGGCGACGGTTCATCTTTCAGCAGGACAACAACCCTAAGCACACAGCCAAGATATCAAAGGAGTGGCTTCAGGACAACTCTGTGAATGTCCTTGAGTGGCCCAGCCAGAGCCCAGACTTGAATCCGATTGAACATCTCTGGAGAGATCTTAAAATGGCTGTGCACCGACGCTTCCCATCCAACCTGATGGAGCTTGAGAGGTGCTGCAAAGAGGAATGGGCAAAACTGGCCAAGAATAGGTGTGCCAAGCTTGTGGCATCATATTCAAAAAGACTTGAGGCTGTAATTGCTGCCAAAGGTGCATCGACAAAGTATTGAGCAAAGGCTGTGAATACTTATGGACATGGGATTTCTCAGTTTTTTTATTTTTAATAAATTTGCAAAAACCTCAAGTAAACTTTTTTCACGTTGTCATTATGGGGTGTTCTGTGTAGAATTCTGAGGAAAAAAATGAATTTAATCCATTTTGGAATAAGGCTGTAACATAACAAAATGTGGAAAAAATGATGCGCTGTGAATACTTTCCGGATGCACTGTATATCTCATACTCTAGTAACATTGGAGTATTTCTGATTAAGAAATTGGTTATGATAATCTAGCAATTTTACTATATTCGTGAACTTGGAGAGACGTCCGCTAACTCTTAACAATTATAAAGGGCTCAAGACGTGACCACACTTGTGCTTGCTGCCCCCCTGGCTTTTTTAAGAAGACACTGGTGATACCATATCTTAGCCATATCACTGGCATATGAGTCCTATTAGTCTTTGTCTTGAGAAAATACCTTCAGATAGGCAATGTTATTAGTAAAAACTTTAAGCCTTGCTCTCTGTTGCTGAGGTGTTTCGCTTGCATGTTTTTGAGCGGCGGCATTTGCTGCACACGGGTCTTTTATAGTGAGGTGCATGCATGTGCCATCTAGTGGCTGTGGTTGAGCGTGAGCAGGGCGGACTGCTCCATACACAACACACACACACACAGGTCTTTCATTTATATATGTCTAATATATAGCTGCTGCATACCAAATTTCGAGCACACTAATGCGCACCCCTTTTTCTGACGGCCAGTATTGTTCTTCCTGACAAAGACGATGCAGTACAAATGGCTAACAACTGTGGCTAGTTCAAATGTAATCTGAGCCCTTTTTTTGTTCCCATTTTGTCGTGGTAAGACATATGACACAAGACATCAGCAAGATGAAGTTCTCTTCTGGTTTTGAATTATAAAACACCTTCCTGACTCCGCATTGTTGCATCATACGCATTGCACGTCTGGATGAGCATTCATTGGTTGTCAGATCACATGTAAACAGACCCCACAGCCAAAGATGAAATCAAACCTCTTTGGTTTTGTCAGAATGTGTCGCTGGGCACGTCACATTAATGCCTTCATGGAAACACGCCACCAACTGTCTGCAACTGCTAAGATTATGTAAATGAAGGCTACAACTAAAAGTCGCTGGAAAAGTTGTCAGATCTGACATGGGCTTTAACCAAATGTTGAACTTTACAGAGTACGAGTACACTGTGAATTTATCCAAAACTCGAATGAGACTCTTTCAGTACAGACAAGTGGACATCCATTCATTATAGGCCTGACTTCTATAGATAACTGCCCTCTGGGATGGCACCCTGTGCAGGTGTATTTGAAGCCCTTTACACAGTTCTGCAGAGATGTGTTGCCTTTCCCCACAACCTTGAAGCTGATGAAGTGAGTTTGGTAAAGTATGGTATGTATGTGGAGATACTGGGTTGCAGTAAGAGAGCCTCCTCTTTCATTTTGTCATCAGATATTAGTCTGGTGCAGGTTTTCTTCCTACGTCTCTGATTTAGTCAGACTTCATTGATCTGTTCCCCACAGTTTTGCCTTCTGTATGCTCCAAATCTGTCACTTAGTATCGCTCAGTGACTTTGCAAACTTGAACTCCGATTCCTTGAAAACTGTGGACTCGTATGTCTTTAATCTTCAAGTCTGGTCCTGTCAGATCTATATATGCTGCTGCTTTACTTGCTTAGAATAAGTTATATTTTAAGACACTGGAGTCTCTTACATCTCTTACTTAGGTATTTGGATCCTGTATTCAAATCTGTTTGTATGGAATTTTTCAAAGATAAACACTGTAAATCATGTCAAAGAAAGCAGGTTTGATATCCTGTTGCACTGTTGAAGGCTTTAGGTTTAAGAACAACTGTTTACGGCAGAAAGCACTGATGATAGGTATTGAGATTGGTTCAGTCTGCTGTCTATTGGTAGTGGCAGAAATAATAAGGTGTTTCACTTGCATGTTGTTGAGCGGCGGCATTTACTGCACACAGGTCTTCCGTAGTGAGGTGCATGCAAGTGTCATCTAGTGGCTGTGGTTGAGCATGAGCAGAGCGGACTGCTCCACTCACACACACACACACACACACACACACACACACACACACACACAGGTCTTTCTGTTATATATATCTAATAATCCAGCGGCCTCATAAGAACAATGCCACAGTGTCTTTAGAAATTTACAGATAAAATGTGAGGATATTTGAAATGTAGGATCGCAATATGGAATGTTATTTGGTTTTATTGCAATTGACTGACATGAAAAACATGTAAAAGTCATAATTTAGTCCTTCTGATCCCCCTAAATCAGTGGTGTCCAACTCCAGTCCTAGTGGGCCGCAGTGGCTTCAGGTTTTCATTCTGACCATCATCTTCATTAGTGAGCCGTTTTTGCTGTTGATTAACTTCTTTTTCCTTAATTTTAATTAACTTGACTCGGGCCCCTTAGTTGTTTCTTTTCCCGTAGTGAGCAACCAAACAATAATGAGACACAAAACGAGCCGCCACATCACCAGCTAACCTGAAAATAAAGAAAGG
Organism: Erpetoichthys calabaricus; assembly: GCF_900747795.2. Taxonomy (NCBI): domain Eukaryota; kingdom Metazoa; phylum Chordata; class Cladistia; order Polypteriformes; family Polypteridae; genus Erpetoichthys; species Erpetoichthys calabaricus. Next base: position 16,569,549 of record NC_041408.2, on the reverse strand, counting down.
TGAAGGTCTCGGCCATGTTGGTCTGCTTAGGACACCAGAACATCTTGACGGTGGTCTTAGAAAAAACAGAAAATCAACAGTCTGCTGTGGCAGAACGAGAGCAGCGACAAGTCCTGATATTCAATAACGGCTTTCATTAACCGCAAGAATCGGCTTCTCATTAAGAAACTGGTTGGATTGAAACTGGCTGGAATTTGACGTTCCAGTTTAGCTGGTCATCTGTTGGCTCGTTTCACATCTCAATTTCTGTTTGGTTGCCATTTAATGAAGAAACGAATCAATTCAGAGGACTGAATCCTTAAAAGAGGGCTATGAAAATGAAAGGCAAAGGAGTTAGCAGTGAGAGCTGATTAGGAAAAGGGTTAGAATGAAAACCTACAGCCACTGTGGCCCACCAGGACCAGAGCTGGACACCTCCACCCTAAATAAACTGTAAATATAAAATATGAAAATAACATGTTGTGTAAGCAGTTGCCCAATCTTGATCTTTGTTGTAGAAATTTAAGCCACAAAAGATTTTAGTATCAGTTTCAATCACATTAGCAGACTGAAATTTTTGCCTGTTGTCCTTTACAATATTGGTCAAGCTTCTTCAAGCAGGAAACACTGATGAGGGGTATTGAGATCGGTTCAGTCTTCTATCTATTGGTAGTGGTGAAAATAATGTTTTCCAGGGTTGAAAATGGTAATTCAAAACAGACATCCATGGAACATGACAGTCCGTTTTTTGGGATCCAGATGCCTTGCACAGTTCAGAGGGCTGACAGACACTGCGTACCCATCTAGTTTTTTATGTTAACTAAATCAAACTCTCTAAGTTATCTGAAGAACTCAGTTTCACTGCTTTTGTAACCAATGGTTGTGTTTGTTGCTAGTTTAAAGCGTTGCATTTGTTCGGCATTTTCTTTTCTTCTCATTTCTTATCCTTTTCTGCCCCCTACAGGAGTAAAGATGTCAATACCATGTCAAAGGTAAGAGCCTACAGATAATTATTTTTAGTTCTAATATATATTGCTCTGTGTGGAATATGCATTTTTATGTGTAAGCAGATTGTTTTTTAATGACCAGACCCACCCCCCGTCCCCTTCAGCCTGCCCACCTAAATTTCTTTGTATTTTGGTGGACCAGTGATTAAAGCAGTTAAAATCTCTTTCCACTTGGTCTGTCTCCAGAGCCTTGAGGAAATGTATCTGGCCACTTAACCCTAGCATTTCTTCCAGTGGTGGGTTACATTTGGAGGTCAAAGTGTTTCACAGTGAGGGAGGCAGCTTTTTCACTACTGGTGTCAAATTTAATTTTACTTCTCATCTGGCAAGCCACACATACTGGTGGGCATTAACAAAAAAACAAGGTACTCTTGTTACTGACTGGGTGCCTTTCCCCTGCAAATGTCATTATTTTCTAATGATTTGTACACGTATTCTTGCTAATTCAAGCTAACGTGTGTTTTGCCAGGCTTAAGTAAAGACATTGAGTCATACCATGTAGAAGCAGCTCCGTTCTGTTTGATTAGGTGATATCGTTCTCTGAGTCAGTAGGAGTCGATTAACTAAATGAACATATCCGTAAAGCAGTGGGACTTTTTGGGGGCATTAATATCTGAAATACTACAGCTTATCAGAGAAGGTGTTACGTCTGAATGAAACGAGAAGAATTAAGTTGCCGTGTGGATTTTTGAAATGTGTGCTTTTTATAGATGTGCTGGGAGATGGGAACAGGGGTGCTAGAAATCTGTGTGTATCTTTTCCTCTAATATTGCAGTGTTCTCTTAATTAGTGGCCCATTTGGAAAGGCTGCTGTGTCATTTTTGAGAATTCAATTTGAGCTAGTCCTTGTCTTTGTGTGTGCCACCATGTGATTATTCTGTCGTTGCAGATCACAGAGCTTCTCTACAGAGATGGACGTTATTGTCAGACGCCTTCAAGACCCACTGGTAGCGTTTCAATTTGTCTGATTGTAACTCTTCCACAAATCCAGCCTTCTGTGTAATAATGGGCTTGAGGGATTACAAGAGCTGCTGTGGTGATTGCTTTGGTGTGCACAGTCTCCTCTAAAACTGTGTCCTAGTGACTGTGTGTATGTGTGGCCTGACATGTAGATCTACTGAGAAGAAAAATATCTATATATTTTCCAAGCAAAAAATCAACCAAATGTTCATACAAACTCCGAATATAAAAAGTGTGTAGTGGATGTGTATCTGAGTCTGTAAGCCAGAGAGGCACATTTGAGGCATGTTGCTAATTAGGACTGGAAATTACAAAAGTCTCAATTCTCACATAAATATGGTTAATTGGGTAAACTGGGTGAAAATGAAAATGCCCTGTCCTATCTGGTTTGTCCTCCTTTTATGTGCAGCTCTATAGTGCTCTCCACTAATAAAGGCACCCTTGGTAAATAAAAGCAAAATGGGCTTTTTTTTCTCTTGATCTTCCATTTAAAATATGAACAAAAACATAACCTTTAATTGAAATAGAATAATTTGGGGAAAAAAGTTGTTTTGATTAAACAAATAATTTTACTCAAAAATGTGTGCCACAAGTATTCACACCCCTTCATTTAGGATAGCAGCACAATATTGGTGTCTTCAAGCAGGAAACACTGATGGAGGGGTACTGAGATCGGTTCAGTCTTCTATCTATTGGTAGTGGTGAAAATATTGTTTTCCAGGGTTGAAAATGGTAATTGTTCAAAACAGACATCCATGGAACATGGCAGTCCGTTTTTTGGGATCCAGATGCCTTGCACAATTCAGAGGGCTGACGGACACTGCGTACCCATCTAGTTTTTTATGTTAACTAAATCAAACTCTTTAAGTTATCTGAAGACCTCCGTTTCACTGCTTTTGTAACCAGTGGTTGTGTTTGCTAATGTAGTGCAAGTCCAATTTTAGGTTAATAGGGACTTGTGTGGTATCAGTTTTTATATAACGAACAAAAGTATTTTTTAGTACTGGACATTACAAAAGTTTTAATTCTCCCATAAATATGGTTAATTAGGTAAACTGGGTGAAAATGAAAATGCCTTGTCCTACCTGATTTACCTCTGGTGCCCAGCAGCAGGTCCTCCTTTTATGTGTACCTCTATAGTGCCCTCCACTAATAAAGGCACCCTTGGTAAATATCCCGGGCAGGGCGCCAACCCACCGCAGGACACACACACACACCTACACACCAAGCACACACTAGGGCCAATTTAGAATAGCCAGTCCACCTAACCTGCATGTCTCTGGACTGTGGGAGGAAACTCACGCAGACACGGGGAGAACATGCAAACTCCACACAGGGAGGACCCGGGAAGCGAACCCAGGTCTCCTTACTGCAGGGCAGCAGCGCTACCACTGCGCCACCGTGCCGCCCCTAAACAAATAATTTTACTCAAAAATGTGTGCCACAAGTATTCACACCCCTTCATTTAGGATGGCTGTGCTCGGGTCCCAATGTGGGTGGTTCGTCGTGTAATGACCACGCGCTGTAATCTGCGCATGCTCTCCTCCTCTGTCATTTAATACTTTGTATACCCCCCCCCCATTCCCAAGGACAATAACTTTAAGTCGCTCATATAATACTTAATGAGATTAGAGAATATATGGCATTATTCCATTATAAAGAATCTCTTTAGATCTTTCAGATTTCAAGGTCCATGCTTGTGGACTCTCCTCTTCAGTTCATTTCAATAGTTTTCAATAGTGGTTTAGATTAGGGGACTGGGATGGCCATTGCAAAATCTTGATTTTGAAGTGTGCTGTTTTATCATTGTCCCACTGGAAGATTCAACGACGGCGTAATTTAAACATTTTGGCCAAGGCAGTCAGGTTTTGATTTAATATCTGCAGATGTATAGATACATGGTATCATGGTCTTCATTAAGCAAGTTATCCAGGGCTTTTAGCAAAAAAACATTCCCCATCATCAAAGATCCACCACCCCTCTTGACAGTAGTGATAAGGTACTTCATGCCTCAAATACTAAACCCAACTCTGGTGTTTGTTGCTTTAAAAAAGCTTTATTTTTGTCTCATCTGACCACAGAACTAAGTCCCATCCAAAGTTCCAGTAAGATTAGGCAAAGTGCTCGACGTTGTTTGACAGCAGTGGCTTTTTTTTGGGGGGTGCATCCCTCCCTAACAACATTGTTTGATTGTAATTTTGAAGACTTTCTGACCCCATGACCCAGCTAAAATCTGCAATTCTACAGCTGTGATATTTGGAGTTCCTTTGGCCCCTCAAACTGTCCTTCTCACTACGTGTGGGGTCAGTATAGACACACTTTCTCTTCCAGGCTGGTTCCTAACATCTGCAGTTGCTTTAAACTTTATCAATTATTGTTCAACCAATTACTTGTGTTCTTGTAGCCATTTTCAAATTTATACAGCTAAAAAACCTTTTGTCACATTTCAACACTGCGTCCTCTGGTCTACTGTGTATGACTAAGGGAATTTAGTCCGTGTCACCTCATATCTATTTCCCAGTGGAGCAGGAAGTCACAGCAGACAATGTAAATGGTCCTACTCATTCAGATGAGCTTAAACATAAAACAAATGTGAATAGCAGTATGCCTCAGTTAGATTTTACTTATATGACTTCCTAAAGGTGCTAATAATTGTGGCACACACATTTGAGAGAAAAATATTGTTTTACTATGAGTATTTCTTTTTCCTTTCAATTATTTTACTTTAATTAAATGTTAGTTTCTAATATTTTGAATGAATGATCAAGAGTTTAAGCTTTTAGTTTCTAATATTTTGAATGAATGATCAAGAGTTTAAGCAACAAAATCCATTTTGCCTTTTATTTATCAAGGCTGCCAAATATTAGTGAGCACTGTATGTGTATTAGTTGAGTATCCCTATATTTAATTCCTAATGTAGTTTGAAGTGTCTTTAACAGTGCAATTCTCATTTCTTATCCAGTTGCAGTAGCAAAAGTAATATGTATTTTAATATTTTAATGCTGTATATTTAAGCTGTTTTTATTTGGGTATATATTACTTACCTGTGCTATATCTTAATTACACTGTCTTTTCATAGATGCTTCTGTCATGGAAGGAAACAGGCTGTGTTAGCATTCTGTACTTTGCAGCTTTTATAACCCAAGTGCAGTTTTAAGTTGAACAATTCATAGAATTTGTGCTGGCTAGGATAGTGATGTAATGTAAATATGTTGGCATGATAGCAATGTACATGCATCCTGTAAATTATATGGGTGGCTGAGCAATGGGAACATCTATCAAATAATACTCCAGCATTCAACAGCATCCAAGTCTACCAGGTGTTCACATTTTGACATGTGCTTACATGTTCGTTTGTGTGTCTGTCATGCAGAGAGAGACTTTTTCCTTGTCTAGTTTTGTATTTTATTGTGATTTCATGTTTGTGCATTGTAGATGTATGTGTATAGCTGTTTGTGTACTATGCTTCTGTCATGTCCGCAATCCCCCACTTCTTGCCTTAGGTATGTGACAACGGGGTACATCCTTTTTTTGTTTTTCAGACTTGGTGGGCTTCTTTCTTTATAACCTGATTGACAGCATGAGTGATTCAGAGGTGCAGGCCAAGGAGGAGGTGCTCCGCCAGTATTTCCATCAGCTCAAGGAGATGGTATTGTGCTCATTCTCTCTGCTGACACACATCTATTAAGTTGCCAAATAGCAGCTTTTAAAGTAAGAATGTCCTCTTGGTGATGAAATGCGACAAGAACATCATTGATAATTAGCTAGACAAGCACTTTATTTGTTACAGTTTCTTTCTTATTTGATCTCAACACCTGACTCTTCACATTTAGAACACAAGAAAACTTTAATTAACATTGTTTAATTTAACGACAACATATTTGGCCCATCTCTTCAGAAGTTAAGCCTTAGTCAAAAAAGGGGTTATTGTTTCCCTTAACTCCTAATCATCACCAAATGTGACCTTACAGTGTGTTAGGGTTCCATTTAAACATTACTCCCCCCCCCCAAAAAACAGTTGCATTTAAAATAACCTTGTATATGCTGATGTCAATATGGAACTCTGTTGACTGGCTTTGTACAAATATGAAATGCAGATGTGCGATATTTCTGGAGCTGCCACATTTCCATGTGTATTGCATGATAATTTCCAATATCCGTGTTCAGTTCAAGTTTATAATCGTGTGTGCACAGCACAAGGGAATTCTTACAGCCGTATCAGCTGGTTTAGGCACCTGTCAGGTGCAGGTGCTTTAGTGACTCAAGAATCGGCAGGAGTTACATTTGTAAATTGCATATATAAAAAAATAATTAGATAATTAGTGTAAATGTCTTCTTTTCTTTCCCCATCAGGACATTGTAATTCCAGTGAATACCTACAGGGGCATTCGGAATTTGCTAGATTCTTACCACGTTCCAGAGCTAATCAAGGTTTGTGCAGAATAATGGTAGAGTGGTTTAGAATTTTCCTTTCTGTCTCCTCAGTTGGCCGTGTGTTGAGACAAGATTGGATTTTTTTTTTCACTAATCCACTTGCTTTTATCAATAGCATAGCACTATTACTGCTGGTAGGTCAACCCTAGGTATAATCTTTTCAAATATCAATAGTACTTAATATGCAGAAGTCCACTGTCACAAAATGTATGAATGCATTTTTTTTTTTATATTTCAGGATGTCCTGATTTTGGTGGATCAGGAGAGCCTAAAATCCAGCGACTTACAAAAGGCAAGTGAAAAAGTAAAACAGCAAGGCTTATAACTGAAAGCTTAAGTACAGTGGCTGAGTCAGACTTATTGATATTGATGGGGTTGGAGGGGCACTTTGTTAAGAAGTGGTACTGAAAATACCTTAATTACATTTAATGCTGTCAGACTAACTTTTACTTTCCTTATTTTTTTTGGTTTTATTTTTTGTTAAAGCCACACTGTTTCTTGTCTTTGTGTTTTCTGTGTGATATCATTTTTAAAATCTTCATAAGGAATCTTTAGTAATCCACAGTTTACTGAGTTCTCCCTGAAAGTTACGGTTAATATTCAGTCAAACAAGCTACACCATAGTAATAACAAACATAGATTTAATATTTCAAAGCACATAAGCAGACTCTCTAAAATGGTTAATTGTGTAACCACATTGTATTTGCACTGAACTCCAGCATTTGCATATGTAGTGTGTTTGCACTGTGGTAACTTCTAATACACTAATGCTTAGTCCACACTAACACTGCACAAATGTGAAAGAGTTTTTACATTTCCCATCTGTGCTAGGATTTTCAGATAATTTTTGCAAAAGTTTTATCATTCGTTCTGAAACATCAGAAAACATGCATTTTTCTTGGGCATACATAATTTATCACCCAAAGGCAGTGTTTGTGGCGCAAACCCAAAGTAAATTAATATGTTGAAAGAAACTAGAAAAAACAAACTGGCAATGGAGATCAATTAATTTTAAATGAGTATAAGATGCCAAACCCATGGAAGACACAAACAGGAAGTCCTACCAAAAGAAATACAGCAAAATATAATCTAAGTGCTTTAAGGTGTTGTACCCGTCGGCTGACGCAGGGAAATCCGGAGAAGACCATCTCTGGAATAAAGATGAATGGGGCAAAACTAAATTCTGTGCTTGATTACATGAGTTATATGTCGGCATTTTTGAAAAGCCCTCCTTTTTTCGACATCCTCACTGCTATGCCGTTTGTAAAATATGGAAAATGTCATTAAATTTCCATTAAAACTTTGGAAAAAATGGAATTAAGTTGTTGTAAGTATTCAAACAATGAGTACAGGTATTCTTGACTTTTTGTTGGCTTTTTTTTGTTTTAGAATTTAATTTTCCTTTACAAATTTAAAAAACAAAAGCATATACAGTGTCTGTGTTTATTACCATTTTTTGCCATGCTTTTTGTTCCCCTGATTTAGCACTACTGTTGTCTTTTTCCTGAAGCAATAAATATGAGGCAGTATTCCACTGTTCAAGAGAATATGATTTACTAAATCAAATCTCATTTGAGTTTGTTTTACTGTTATATTGACTGTATGTGCGTACCAGGGTGAGGCACACACCTGATCAAGATAGATAGACAGATAGATACTTTATTAATCCCAAGGGGAACGTCTGCTGTTTCCTCCTCCTCCTCCTCCTCCCTGGACACACACAAAGCACTTCCTGTTAATCACCCAGGAGATATTAATGACTTAATTAGCAACAACTATAAACACAGTCCGGTTCATAGTTGTCGCTGGTGCAGGTAACTTAAATTTGCAATACTCGCAACTGAGCCGCATCTTAAAATGTATTCTTTTGACACATTCTTGAATTCTTATCCTCTGTGTATCAGTGGGTTCATTTAACCACGTGTAATGTGAGTCTTGGTGGTTCAGCTGTGGAAGTTTCATTTTCCATCTGGAAGCCTGTGTTCAGTTTCTTGCCTTTGCAGCCATTTATGTTGCAGGCACTGTTGTGTAGCAGCCATGGAATTTGTCTCTGAGCCATAAGATGGCCACTTCACTCCCCTCTTCTTAACTATTGTGTGACCTTGAGTAAGTTACTTAACCTGTCTATATTCCAGTTGCAGAAGAAGAATAAAAAACATGAACAAAATATATTTTGTATCTGCACTTCTAAAGATCCTGGGGACAATGTTCTTTTAAATAAAATAAAGGTTTTGTTTGTGAAGCTGACAGTGAAACGTGTCACACTGTGCAGTCAAATTATGCCTGTGCTACCAGTATCTTGTCGAAGTTATTTCTTCTCAGGCATGGCATTTATGTATTTGCAACATGAAATTGAGTTTCAAAGTCTAGTGATTTCTAGAAATTAAAAACAATATATTTTTCCCACACTGGTGTTTTACATTGGAGCATCCATTTTTCATGCCAAGACAGTTACCGAGTATTTATCTGTGTCTTGCAATTACACGCACATTTTAAAATAGCTTACAGCTATCATTTTTGTAAAAACAAAAAACACCAAAATTATGAGATTTAACCATTTTTTAAAGAAAACCTTTCACTCACCAGGGCATGGTTTCTGTCACGTCAGACCAATGTGCCATGTGGCTGGCTTTGTTTTTATTTACATCCGTGTTTATGTGCGAGCTCACAAAATGTATCCACCTCGAGAAAAACAGTGCCAGGAATATGCAATCAATGGATTATTTCAAGATCCCTTTTTGTTTTTACAAACATGCCACGGAAACACGGAAGGCATGTTTTCATTTATCAACACTTGAAGAAGATGTATTCAGTAAGTTTTAGGTTTTTATTTTCCGGCAGTTCTTCATGACCCCTTTGGTTTCATTGTAAAGCACCTGTGCTGGCAAGATGTGTACAGTAATCCCTCCTTCATCGCGGGGGTTGCGTTCCAGAGCCACCCGCGAAATAAGAAAATCCACGAAGTAGAAGCCATATGTTTATATGGTTATTTTTATGTTGTCATGCTTGGGTCACAGATTTGCGCAGAAACACAGGAGGTTGTAGAGAGACAGGAACGTTATTCAAACACTGCAAACAAACATTTGTCTCTTTTTCAAAAGTTTAAACTGTGCTCCATGACAAGACAGAGATGACAGTTCCATCTCACAATTAAAAGAATGCAAACATATCTTCCTCTTCAAAGGAGTGCTTGTCAGGAGCACAGAATGTCACAGAGATAGAGAGAGACAAAAGCAAACAAATCAATAGGGCTGTTTGCTTTTAAGTATGCAAAGCACCGCGGCACAAAGCTGTTGAAGGCGGCAGCTCACACCCCCTCCGTCAGGAGCAGACAAAGAGAGAGAGAGAGAGTTTGTTTTTCAATCAAAAATCAATACGTGCCCTTCGAGCTTTTAAGTATGCGAAGCACCGTGCAGCATGTCGTTTCAGGAAGCAGCTGCACAAAAGATAGCAACGTGAAGATAATCTTTCAGCATTTTTAGACGAGCGTCCGTATCATCTAGGTGTGCGAACAGCCCCCCTGCTCACACCCCCTACGTCAGGATCACAGATAGTCAGCGCAAGAGAGAGAGAAAAGTAAGTTGGGTAGCTTCTCAGCCATCTGCCAATAGCGTCCCTTGTATGAAATCAACTGGGCAAACCAACTGAGGAAGCATGTACCAGAAATTAAAAGACCCATTGTCCGCAGAAATCCGCGAACCAGCAAAAAATCCGCGATATATATTTAAATATGCTTACATATAAAATCCGCGATGGAGTGAAGCCTCGAAAGGCGAAGCGCGATATAGCGAGGGATCACTGTATGTATATATATATATATATATATATTATTTTTTTTAATCAATAGAAATCGCTGGACTTTGGAACACAATTTTGCATGGCAGATGCATGTATACCAGGTTTACAAAGGAATAACTTCGACTTGAACAATATCGTAATTATCCTTTAATGCGTCTCTGCCATATTATAATGCATTTTATACTAGAATTTTTTTTCTATAGATGCCCAATGCTCATTAAATATGAGGGAAAAAAAAAGTTTAACTACGATTTAGTTAACTCATTTATTTAACAGTTTTTCTCTTTTTGTATACATTTTGTAGCTGTATTTGTAATGAGTTGTGTCATTAAATCGTCTTTTTTTTTTTGGAAATTACTCATTGGTCTTGTGGTCTTGCATTGCATTTTTCAAGCGCCCACTGCTTTGCCCATTTTTTTTTAGTTAGGAGCTAGCCTTTTTTTTTTTTTTTTTTGTAGTTAAATAAAAATATTCGCCTCAGTATTGAATACAAACACTAAGCCCACAGTAGATTTTTTTTTATATGTTCTCTTGACACTTCACCCTGTAACTGTCAGAGAGCAGACCTGCCACTTTGTCTCAAATAAATGAATATGTGCTATGACTTGTCACTTTTGCTGCGGTGCATTTGTACATACATGTATAATCTTATTAATGCAGCAGACAAGGATTGATATGTTTTCTTTTTTTAACTTGTTCACAGAGTCCAGGTTCCAAGGTGTCTGAGCTGGAAAGTAATCTGAGGGACCTGAAGGCGGAGGGTAGGCCTGTCCGGGATGTGTTGAAGCAGCTCATTCTGGCCCTGTGTGCTGAGGAGGTATGCTATGCTATGCTATGCTCTGCTCCACCCCACCCACTCTCTGCAGTTCTGACCAAAGTTTAACCCAATATACGAGTTTCTTGACAATTTGTAAAATGTTACCCAAATGGGCACATCTGAGGAAGGCTGTCACTTGGACATTGTGAGAGGTTTAATGACTTCCTCGTGATAGTTTCTATGTTTCCTGATCAGTCTTTGGTACAGTTTGTCAGTTTTATTCCAATATTTTCTGACAATTTTGAAATTTGTAGTTTGAAAGCGTAAAGATATGAGACAAAGGAGAATGTCCAGTAATGGACAGAAGTACCTGTTTTGTACTACTCTAGGTGTAGCATAGTGAAGACAACAAAACACAACTTGAATGAATTCTGTGGAGGAAGACGTAATTATCTGTTTGTTAGAGCAGAGTTGTCTGCATGACAATATAGCTGAACTTTACTGTAAAAGTATACATAAGGGCTATTTCTGGAGAAAAATGAACACAATTCTGTTTAAAGATGTCCCCACATTGAAAACAATAGAGTATGTTTGCACAAATGACAGTAACATGTTGCTCCTATACCTATACTGTAAATGAGAACTACTGGTGCCTTTACATTTAATTTGTAATAAGTCTAGGAGGCAAGTATTTAACAGACAAATGAACAGACTTTGGTAAATTCTGCATATGCTGTACAATGCGCCTCTTCATCATAGCTTTTGCGTGTCTGTGTGTGTGTATGTTGGGGTAAAAATGTAATACTAAAGAGTAGTGCTGGGTGGTATACCGGTTCATACCGAAAACCGTTTTTTATTTTTTTTATGATATGGATTTTTCTTATACCGCAACACCGGTTTAAATTGCCTAAACGACGTTTGGAACGTGGCGCAGTGGGAAACTATTCAAGTGGGGACATTTTTCACTGCTACACCGCTAAACACACATTTGTTGCACTAGGGCTCTTTTTCACTGCTACACCACCAAATAGTGGGCGGTAGCATAGGTATGCCGCACGGTGAAAATGGACAGAGAGCTGAAAAAAATGAGTCACGTCTGTCGCCTGGAGATGCTTTAGTTTTAAAAGGTCAGATGTGTAAATACTGTTTCTATACTACTGGATAATACTGCAGGCCAAGTTGTACTTGTTTTATTTGTTTTCAATACAGTGTAATGTACCTGGGTACTGTGTAATATTGTGACGACATGTTGACTTTATTCTCGTACTTTGTCATTAAAGTAGAACATCGTAAACTAAACTTCATCGTAAAATGAATATTTAATTTACTAGATTTTCTCAAACCCCGTCATAAGTTATATAGCACATTAAATGCTTTGTGTTAAGTCTTCCCCGAGCTTCTTAAACTGACTTCCTCTGCACTAAGAGGAGGCACCGGCAGCGATCGCCGCACAGAATTCATTCACATGATATTCATGCTCTCTGAACATTTAGAATGCCAAGATAAATACTTGATATAAATAAATACTTGATATAAATACTACATTTTCAGAGAGCAGGAATATCATACAGTGAATGGATTCTGTATGGTGATCACTGTCTCCTCTTAGTGCGGAGGAAGTCAGTTTAAGAAGCGTAGTGATTAACAAGTGGGTCGGGGAACACAACACAAAGCATTTAATGTGCTACATTAACTTATGACGGGGTTTGAGAAAATCTAGTAAATTAAACATTGATTTTAGGATGAAGTTTAGTTTACGACATTCTACTTTAATTATAAAGTAAACTATGAAAATAGAGTGGAAATGTCGACTTTAATCTCGACATAAATGGCGAGAATAAAGTGGAAATGTCGACTTTATTCTTGACGTATAGTATTTTTTTTTCTTCACCGTGGCCCTAATACGATTCCGTAGGGCTATACCACAAATACAATGATAAATGCAAGTTGCAGTTGTATTATTTATGTATATAACTTAGCTTGAAGCAAGGTCCATATTAATGCAGTTTGCCTAAATGATAGTTCAGTTGGTAAAGATGTCATCACCAAGATTGCACTTGTTTTATTTTATTTTAATTTGGTGAATACTGTGTAATGCACCTGGGCTTTTGAAGCCTTGAAGTAATAGTGCAACTATCAGTAATAATACAATTATTTATTTTATTGTTATTATTTATTAGTTTAAATATTATGCAGTTTAATGATGGTAAAGTTGTTTAAAAAGTCACTTTAACGTGTCAGTGGACAGAGATTGTTAACATTAACAGAAAGTGTAGTTGGTTTACAAAAAATATTTATTTATTCCTTTTCTAAGACGTGTTCAGTGCAATACAACTTTTGACAAGCACTTCTGGATATTTTCCTAAGTCTAAATACCTCTTTGGATGGTTGAAAATATGTTGTCAAAATTATAATTTAAGTTTTTGCAAAATTTGTTAAATAAAAAGGTTCTATATTTTGACTGCATCTGTCATGCAATGTGATTTCCTTCTCTTCATTAGTACCACCCCCTTGAAAACTATCACTTTATGGGGCAATGCAAACCTGTATTAATACTTGTGTGCACATTAAAATGTTTTTTTATGTACAATGCTCTTGACAGTGGAATAGGTTATTCTTAGCCAGTAATTGCAGTGGAAAATGTGGTTAACATCCACTCATGCATGGGAAAAAAATACCGTCAAATACCATGAAACCGGGATAATTTAGAAAAATACCGTGATATAGAATTTTGGTCATACCGCCCACCCCTACTAAAGAGTAAACAGATCTTAAAAGATTCCTATTAATCCATAAATAGTTAACTTCCACAGTTCTGTCCTGCATGTGTCCATCCAACTATAAAGCTGCTACAAGTGATGTTTGTTATTGGATTAGGAAGTGTGTAGGTCTTCCTAACAAAAAGGCTATTTAGTTGCACTGTGCCCACCTGACTAAAATACGGGGCATTTAAAATAAAATTAAAAAAAAAAAAAGGCAACATGTTGAAGAGCGCATTATTCAATAACTAAGTATTATACAAATATGGTGCTTGCACAAAATTGTACTGTTAATGTTCCAGATTTTGGTGCTTGAAAATTGGAATGCATCATGGCTGGCATGTCAAACATGAGCAGCGACATACCTCAAAGTGTGTGAAATTAATTGGACTATAAGATTGACGTTTGCCATGTGATAAATGGGGACGTATATAGAGCATTTGTAAGATTTTGAAAAATCTATTGAGTTCTTTTATAATTTATTTTAGACTACATGTTCATATGATTCTTAGTTACTGAGTAATATGTTTGAATCACCATTAGTTTTACCATTTGTTCAACTGAGAGCAGTCCATAGTTTCTATTTCCACATGTATCTGCATTAGGGCAATCAAGAGGGAAAATGTAGGTGGGTTCTAGCAGGTTTACCATGAACTTGTTGCAGGCCTGTTATTTTTAAGACTTGGTGTTTGTTCCTCACTCTGTAAAGGTATATTCTCAGTGCACTTTTTCAGTTAGTTTTGAGCAGGTGTGTTCTAGGTGCTGCATAGCCATCTCTTTATCATTCACTGTTATGTAGTGGAAGGTCACACTGTGGCATTGCCGTCATCGAGATGATAAAATTGCTAAGTGCTCTGTAGTCATTTAAATTTTCTATTAATTTTCCAAACAATATGATAATAGCTTAAGGAAATCGGCTTATTTAGATTGGAGGTAATTGAGATGCAGAAGATTATTACCAAACAGAAAGGCTGACGCCTAATTCCCTGCAGTCCATATTTATATTAGTCTTGCAAGAGAGAAATGCGGCTCATCTCTGAATAGGTGGCTGAAAGCTGGCTTTTATCACTCACTCTGCTGCTTTGTCTGCAATAACAAATACAGTATTTTACTTCTGCTTAGATAATGAAGGCTTCACTGGGGGGCTGAACCCACTCTGCTCACTCTGAATGATTAGCATATACTAAAGCTTTAGGGAGATCTCTTCTGACTCCCTAATCACAGTTTTGTGGCTTAATGAGTATGAAGGAAGAGTGCGTTAAAATCCTCTAATAAAGTTTGAGCGACAAGCTCAGAGGTGCATAAATTGCTCAATGGCTTCCCCAGTTAAGTTACTTTACCTCTTGTTAACTATCAAAACTGGCTGATCACCAAAGTTTAAATTGTTGCACAGAGAGGGTTTTTACTAACAAGTAACAATTCCATAGGCTGACCTAGTTATCTTCTTTTCTGTTCTCTCATATGGTGGTTTGTTCATTCATTATCATGGCTACCCCACACATTGACATGGATAATTTTTGGCCAAACTAGATGTAGACAGCAGTGCTTATTTAATTATGTTTTGAAATTGTGAGCTTGTATCATAGAGTTTATACTCCTTAACAATAGTACTTGCATCCAAATTAAGAAATTTGAATGACAGATTGAAATGAGTGAATCTCTTCTTGGGTTTTTCCAATGCCTTTTTTTAATAGTATTACTTGTTTACATTAGACTTCCTGATTTTCCTGCATATGATCTGAGAATTTAAAATGTACAAATGTACATAACTGAAATGATGCCTATCATGATTGTGAATTAGGTGTTCTGGAACAGGCTGTCTTCATATACATATATATGTGTGTGTCTGTGTATATTGTCACAAATAATTGAACCAAGAAGCCAAAGAAAGGTTTGGGGCAGCCACCCATATATATTCTCCCTGGCTGCAAAATGGGTTATGATATACTGTATATTGTACTGATGTGCACAAGTCGGAGTCCAACACAGAACTGATCAACTGTTTGGCGGCTTTAAAGGCTAAAACAGGATATGACGTCAAAGGGGCCGGATCCAGAAGGATCTTCCTCCATAGGCTCGGACCTGGACGTGACATCATTAAAAGGGCTGGCGCCGAAAGTGATGTCATCAGATGGGCCAGGTGGAATATATATCTAGGGGGCTTTGCTCGCCAACCCCTGGCCCTACGCTATGCACTAGCCACTTTGCGGTTCTGCCGCTTGCGTATGGGGATGCAGGTGTACAATTTAAACATTTTTATTTTCATGGGAATTGGTACATATGCACAATAGAACAATTTTACATTACAGCGAGTAACTAACCATATTAAAAAATAGTAAAATGTAATAATTTGAAAGTAAATTATGTTTCATGCTGCGTTAGAGTTAATTCGTTGCGTAATACGATTTTGTTCTGTTTGGCTTTGAAATTAACACACAAATACTTTTTAAACTTACACTTTTACTGTAAATCTTCAGTAAAAACTGTTTTTTTAATAAAATTTTCGTCAATATCGCATTGAATTTTGATTCTCTGTTTCTACTTTCATTGTGACAACGCAACGTATAACTGCCCGTGATTGAAGCAATTCTAACGGGAAACTGTTAAAGTTTTAATACGAATGGCATATCAAGATCTCCTTTGTTGTGTAATGTTATCCCCTGAAGATGTACTACATTACCTTTCTTAGATACATCCTTCTTTCTACAGCAATTAGTGCAGTGGTAGACCGGACGGTGTTAATGGTTGTAGATATTCTTCGGGATATTGAAAGTTGATGTTTTCATGTTCCGCACAATCACCACCAACTGTTTCAGCATAGTCTATTGATGCGCATTTAATCAATTTGCCGTGTAACCAATCGACATTTTTGGTGTTAATTTGTTTGACTTCATTGTTTCTCGATGCTAAGATTGCCCGTGTACTCGTCTTCTTTAATTGGGAACTTAAAGTGAAGAAAACGTTAAAATTTATAAGAGCCAGGAGAGCAGGAACTGTCTGACAAAAGCATTCACACGAATGAGAGGTGAGAGGACCGTGGGAGTGGTTGAATGTGGTTGAGAGGAGGGCATGACCAAAGTCTTGCGGGACTTGAAAAAATCTCTTCAAAAAAGTCTTGTCTCATCGCAGGATTTTTTTTTTAATAGAAAGATAAGCTCTCATGTCTTTCTAAATTTCTTTTAAAAAACAGATTCTTATCAATGAACAACCTCAGGAGTGAAAGACCATGAATTGAATGTGTGACTTTGTACAGCAAAACTGCTAAAGAAAGAGCTAATAACAATAACATAGAACAGCATTCGTTAACACAACTTCTAGTTACTAAGTTGTAGTCACTGTAAAACATACAACATTCTAAAGAAACCTGAACAGATTCTGCCAGTTCTTGAAACTGGGAATAAATTGTTCCCAAAACAATGGTACTTAGCATCTGACTTAATAAATAAAATAATCATGAAAACCTGAGAATCCTGTTCTTTTTGGGACAGTCTGCATCCCATTGGTTATATGCTGTGTAAGTCAAGATTGTTGAGATGTTGCTATGTAACCCTCTATTTATTTTGCTTGTGTGCACCTCATTCTGAAAAAGGTGGTTATTGGGTCGTTTTATCAAAGCTGTTAGGTTTTGAGTAGCAGTATGGATCTGCTTTCTTGGCTGTTAGAACAATATGCAGTTCACCCAATAATAAGCCAAAGTAAATGATGAAGGGCCATATGAAGTCTTACCACCGGTTTCTGTCTTCGTCAGAATTTGCAGAAGGCTCTCGAAGTAAAGGAAACCTATGAGGATGATATGGCTTTAGGAGGCTATGCAGCTCTCATCAACCAGTGTTGTCGGCATGGCAAGGCGGAAGAGGCCTTTAGCCTGAAGCAAGAACTGTAAGTAAAAGGCAGCATTTTAACTGTGATATAGAACATTATTTTATGTTAAGGTACAGAAAAGTTAATGAAAGTGCATTTAACATGTGTCAGAAATAATGTGTTGAAATTTTATAGGTTATTATATAAAGAAAAAATGTATTTACTTGAGTCAGAGCATTTGTAAAGCATTACAGCTTAATATTACTTATAGTGGGACAAACTCAAGTAACTAAGTTTTTTAAACAGGAAATTTGATTTTGTTTATAGATTACTTTTATAGAGAAGAGGATGATATTAATACACACAATTGAGCCTGCGAGTAACCTAAGTGAGGCAACATATAAGATTATGATACTTTATAACAGTTTATAGTTTATATATATTTTATATAACTTGAACAGGTTAAGTGACTTGCTCGTATGTTTCAAGTGAGTCACGGGCAAGGAATTAACCGCCACCCATTGGGCTTAAAGTCCAGTGACTTAAGAATTGAGCTGTTAACACACTTGGGGTTCAAATGAGTTAAGAATTGAACCAGCACCTAATTTCCAGTGACTTAGCCTTTTCATACTGACTGCCTGTTTATGTTGGTGCTTGCTGTTCTTTAAAGGTGGGGTGTGATGGGTAGCAGTCAGTACGGTTGCTCTTGCTAGAAGTAGAGTAATCAGGTGCAGATGCTGAAGTCTTCCATTTAACGTTCTAGATAGTAACTGAGATCTTTTTTTTTTCCCATTTTGGAGACATCCACACTGGCTGTCATTCACTTGAAATCCCATATTACAATACCAGTTGGTTTTCATGTCATCTACTTACTTTTTGTTTTTGCCCCCTATACATCTAAATCAAGCAGATTGTTAATATTCTTAAAATAGAAGTCTCCTGTTTTAGTCAAGAGGGATGCATGTCAATTAAGCAGAATTCATTTTACTATTTTTTTTTTCTTTTAATAAAAGAAACTTAACCGTGCAACCTATTGGTTTTGACTGAGGTGTTTTTTAAACTGAAGCCCAAAATTCCTCTATATTCTGCACCCGATTTCTTCACCCACTAAATCACTTTGTGTTTCACATGTGCGATTCTTTGCAAAAGTACATCAATTTTATATCCACATCCTTTCTGCATGTGTGCCTTTTCATTACAGTAAGTGCTTAATTCAGACTGTTACAATTCAGTCTATAGCCATACTAGTGGCACACCCTGAAAACGTGGTCCTGTCATGTGATTAAAACTGCGTACTACTGTATGGAAACATCACATTGTGCAGCAGGGATTGGGTGTAGTTTAGACGTTCCCTGCCACTTTTTACAATTAATTTAATCTAATAAAAGTTGAGAGAATTGCATGCAACTTAAGGCACCATAATATACTGAGAAGAATGTAAGGCTGTTTACAAAAGTAGCATATTCTGGCTTTATGGATTAGTTTATATTTGGAACAGCAGCAAAAATGTACCGAATCAGAAATGGCATTGCAAATTGAATTATATGTAAAGAAGGCAATGGGGATGCAAGGTATTTAAAAACACTTTATTAGACTGTTATTGTACAGTGAGGGGTATCAGATACACAGAATAGTTCAATTTATTATATTTATATGACTGAATAGGGAAACCGCATAATTGCATAATTCACCATCTTAATTAAACTGAAAAGCATGATGACCTGACTATGATAGCTGCATCCCTGGTAACCTGAGGCACAGCATCCTTTACGCCAGGATTTTGGTTGCAGGCGTTTTTGCAACAAACAAGTGTTATGGTGTGTCTTTAACTGTTCTTATTCTCTTTTCAGCAACAGGAAGGACTCCTCAGCCACTCTAGATATCAACAAATACCTTTCACTGGTAAAGGTTCTTTCGAAGGATGGCCAGCTTCAGGGTGAGTCTTGTGGCTGATTTTTGAAATAATAATTTTAGTGATGTCTAAATAATGTTTTCTGGGGCTGTGCCCTCGTGTGTCTACATAAGTGGAGGGAGTGTTGGTCTTAGGGGTGATATCTGCTGCGCTTTCCTACTTTCCTACTTGACGATTATTCATTGTGTGCCTTGATTCTCATTATGTATTCCTGTTGCAGTCAGCTTTATTATTAAGGATATTTTAAGACAATGTGCTTCTCTGCCGGGAGCACACTAGGGCAGCAATTTAACTTTGTTTACTGATCACATTGTTTAAAACGGACAATAAGTGCAGAACCATTAGGCCCCAGTGCCACAAGCCATGATCTTCAAACAGCAATGTCCTGACCGCATGCCAGCAAGTCGTCCAGCCGTGCAAATGCACCTGACAGGCTCTGCGCACTCTTACAACTAATGGCTGGCCCAGCCAAGAGCAGCCCCCATTAGGATGACGCTGGTCACTGCCGTCCTGTTCATGCAGCATAGGCCCTGCACTGTAAGGCTGCCACCCGTAATGACTGCTGGTGGCAGTAAGGCAAACAGCTTCTGAAGGTGGTCTTGTCAAGCATTGCCTGCGGGAAATTGGGAGGGTAATGGTGGTAAGTGGGTGTTGGTGTGATGTAGGGTGCCCTGACACAATTTGCACAATTTATAATTTTGCAAAAGTAGTTTGTGTGGCATAACTTAGCACTCCAGCTCTCAGAAAGACATAAATATCTTTATTTTATGTGGTCCAGCCCAGTAGCTAAAATGTCCAACTGACAAATCACAAGCCACCGATTCAGATTCTTGCTACAGACTCTCTGTTTTACCCTGAGTAAGTCACTTGAGTTACCATCTCTCTTAATTATGAAAACACTTGCTCTGTGTATTCAATTTGTAGATCACCTGGGATAAAAGCTTCACTCTAATTTATAAATGTGTATGTTAGAGGCCAGATAATATTATGACCAATGTACAATCTCTTTAGTCTTTCATTCATGGATGACAGGAACAGTATCAAAAACCCAGTTGTTGGAGAACTCGTATGGTATGTTAAGGCTTAAATAGCTGCCTGAAGGGCCAGGGATGAGTCAGAAACAAGAAGTTTGAATTCTTGGTCATTATTGATGGAGCATTAGTATTAAGGACACAAGATATCTCTGATTAAATCCTAACAGAACGCAGTGTGTGCCACAGTCATCCGGTCGGGGTACCTGAAAACAAGGTGACCAGTCAGCTGTAAAGAAGGGAAATGTTAGAAAGCAGACCTCTAGATGGCAGAGCTTTTAATAACCTGAAGGCTATATGTGGCCATATCGGCCTATTGTTTCTGGCGTAACGCTGGTTATTCTCCTCTTGTTCCTGTTTGTTTTCCTCCCTCCTGTTTGATTTTCCCCCCTGAAAGTCCTCAAACAAAAGATGATGTTGATAGTAATTAGTGAAATGAAGCTTGTAATGCAGCCAAAACAAGGACAAGTGTGCTCTCTCAAAACAAAGACCCAAGATCTCCTCTCTGATTAGTCTTGCAACCCCGGCTCCACTCAACTCAAGAGCACCCCCTGCTGCTGGACTAAGGATGGCACCACTAGTTTTTATTTTTTTATTATTTCTTTTTTTAAGTGGCTGGAGGGAAAATCTGTGAACAATTGACTATATTGAAGCTGGTATAATTAGTATCGACAGTGCAAACAGACGCTATCGGTGTCAGGCCATTACTCTGCCTGTAAATACAGTGTAAACACATCTCAATTATCTGGCCTTGTGACAAACCATCTGCTGCAGCCCAGCAGATGTGAGCGCCAAGTGATAATAGCCTCCACTTACTAGAGTCCTGTGGCTCGGGGGCAGCCTGGCACCGGTGAGCTGGGGCAGCACCACCGCCTTCTCCTTGCTGTAATTTGGAGCTGCTGTTGCAGGGAACTGATGAAACAGTGCTATTGTAGGGCTCACTAATTGTAGTCTCGTTCAGAAATGCAAGTAGTAATTAACTTGAAATTGGCATTATATGGCAGCATTTGCATTCCCGCAGGCTTTAAAAGGCTCTTTTAATAGTGCTTTGTTTCCCCCTTGCTAAACTATCTTGAAAGGCCATTCAGCACCTTCTACCAAGAACAGCAGAATGGAGGGAGCTGTACATGTTGGGACTCTTCTTGTAGAACTGCTCTTGTAAGAGTTAGTAGAACTTCAGTCTCCTTTCAGATCTCTCCTAGTCTGTGTACTGGGAACATCTGCAATACAGATTTTGTCACTTTTCATTGTGTGATACAGGGGTTGAGGAGCTGCTCAGCCTTTCACATATGGCTATGCGTTAATCGTGCCCAAAATTAATATCAAGTTGTGAGTGTACACAATTCTGCAATCAAAAACACCATGATTTTTTACTTTTATTTTAACACAAAGTTAGTTGCAAGGATAAATGCTTTGCTCCAGTCATCCATACTCTGCAAGAAAGCCAACCAGTCATGAGTCTACCTTGATTATGCAGCTAAAGAACAGAAATGAGACATGTCAGTGACAGATCAGTGATGTTACAGGGAAATCTTCTTTCATCTGCTCCCGTTGGGGTCGCCACAGCAGATCATCTTCTTCCATATCGTCCTGTCCTCTACATCTTGTTCTGTTACCCCCATCACCTGCATGTCCTCTCTCACCACATCCATAAACCTTCTCTTAGGCTTTTCTCTTTTTCTCTTTCCTGACAGCTCTATCCTTAACATCCTTCTCCCAATATACCCAGCATCTCTCCTCTGCACATGTCCAAACCAACGCAATCTCACCTTTCTGACTTTGTCTCCCAACCGTCCAACTTGAGCTGACCCTCTAATGTCCTCATTTCTAATCCTGTCCATCCTCGTCATACCCAGTGCGAATCTTAGCATCTTTAACTCTGCCACCTCCAGCTCTGTCTCCTGCTTTCTGGTCAGTGCCACCATCTCCAACCCATATAACATAGCTGGTCTCACTACCATCCTGTAGCTTTGGAGAAAATGCACAGAAACCCGTGATTTGGTACTTGGAATTAAAATGTATTATTGTGGCTTTAACATTGGATATTTGCCAAATACCAGGCTTTGCCAGCAGCCGTCCCCATTGTTTTATCAAACCAAGATAATATGGCAATATAATTTCAAATATTTAAATTGGTACCATAGGTCATTACTTTTAAAGAGTCAGTAAGAGTTCACTTGAGAAAGAATAAAGATTTCTGACCTCAATCCTGTCTTCATCAGGTGTCAGATTTGGATGCTTTTATGAGTGCAAAAGCATTCGAGTAAAGCTCTTGAGGCACATGGAAGTAAATGACAAACCCCATTTCCTTCCATTTTGCAAAAAGAAATGGTGCCGTTGTATGAAGCTGATCATCTTGGGCTTCCTCCAGTTGTCTGGTTGGCACAACACATAACTTTTAGGATAGATTTATACTAATTCATTTTCTTGGGTAGCTGCACTAATAGTGGTGTTACCACTGCACTGCTGCTTTAATTTATCTGCTGCCATATAGTCTGTCTGTCACCGTAAGTGAAATGTATTGGAGTAAAAAAGCAAACACGCCTGGCATGTTGCCATGTCATATTATCATCTCACGTAAACTCAGTCCTGCACAAAGAAAAAAGGCAAAGTTATCAAAAATGGTGCACAAGTAACCCAAGAGGGCAGTCAACCATTGCTCACACAGTAGCTTCCAGATTTGTATGCCAAGTACAAGAGAAACAATGACGTTACGCCCAAACAGTCTGAATACTATACAACTACTAAGGACTATGAGAGAGAAGGTTTTTTTCCCCCCAGTTTGAAATTGTATTATTATTACCACCAATACTTTTTACTACAGCAGACTGTGGCCGTGTCTGGCTTTGACCCCCTTCCATCCAGCATTGGATTTAAGCAGGTTTGAGAAGTTAAATGGTTATTGTTGTTTTCTTTTCATTTTCTGCTTTGACAAAAGAAACTGTACACTTTCTTGTCTTTAAATTGGTATTTCAATAAGGGAACTAGTGTTTAAATTTTATCAGAAGTAAATTGTTTTAGTTTTTCAATTATATTCAACACCAGCTATTGTAGAATAATTGCATCATGGGTGGTGTAGTATAGTGTTTGCCTTCATTTGATTCTTTAGTTAAACGTGGGGTTACTGCAGTCTAGTTTACTACTTCTTTTGAAGTTGGCCACATATGATTAAGGACTTTCCTGATGGAGCTGACGCAACAACTGCTAGCATCTCCATTCTGGAGATATTTATCTAAAGTGTCAGTCTTGTATTATTTGGTTAATTAGGCTTTATATTGCATTGTAATAAATTACAAATGACCTGTAAACGCCAGGGGTCACTGTTGCCCTTTAAACCTAACAGACAGACGCACCGGACCCAGGGTAAAAGCACTAAGAAGTATTTTAATGTTTCTTCTTCTTAAGCAGTGCCACCCCAGCCACAATAAACAGGCAATTAAATGAACACAATACTCTCAGTTCTCAATAATGATAATAATAATTCCTCCACACTAGGGAATTCATTCCTGGGCTCCCGGGGATGACACAGTGCACGGGCATCTCACATGTGAACGGTTTTAGAAAGACCGACACTTATTTTTAATAAAACTACTGCAATATGTTGACACAAACGAAAGACTAACCTTATCTACAAGCAGTTCATGCTGTCATAGAAGTACATGTATCTTTAGTTGTGGTAATAAGAGCGTTGAAAGCACAACGTCCTCACAGGTGGCGCAGTGGTAGTGCTGCTGCTTTGCAGTAAGGAGACTGTGGAAGATTGTGGGTTCGCTTCCCGGTTCCTACCTGTGTGGACAGCGCTTTGAGTACTGAGAAAAGTGCTATATAAATGTAATTTATCATTATTATTATTAACGTGTCCAGCGTGTGGTCGTTCAGGCAAGAACGCACCTTCATGCAGAAGTACGCCAGCCGCTGAGAAAACACGCTCTGCCTCCACTGAAGTAGGCGGCACAGTCATCAGATACTGATACACTTGTTCTAAACAATGCCTGCGCTTGCAGTTGCTCTGAAATACCGCTATTTCAGCTTTTACTGATGTATCCAGTTTCTTGTCATCATTCTGTGATGGCAAGTTTCTTGGCACAGATAATGCGGATGCAACAGACTAACGCATTGCAATTTCAAGTTGCTGTTCAAAGCTGTTGTCTGATGAAGTGCAAGCTGCAGCAATCACGCCACCTTAATTATTTTCAACTGTAACTCTGTTATTTCTTGATTGATTTTTACACTCTATATATGTGAGTTTGGCCGTTCCCGTTTTCCCAGGAATTACAGCAGTTTCATTCCCGGGAATGAAAAATGTCCGGGAACCCGGGAATGGATTCCCTACTCCACACCTCCCAGCAAGCTCTGTCCTACACCTCCCGACTCCGGCTCCCTTGCTGGGTCTTCAGCAATCCGTTATAAAGTCCTTGACCCCGAAGTGCTTCTGTCCTTCCGACTACGTGACTAGCTAGTACTTTCAGGTCTAATGAAGAGCTGGTTTTTCTTCGGCCCAGGCTATAGGCAAAGGATGAGTCCTCAGGTCCTTTGACAGCACCCACAGCATCCAACAGGGCTGAGAAACTAAACTCCAAGTCCCAGGATGCCCTGTGAGAATCCAGGACACAGCTACACTCCAGCTGAGCTGCCATCTAGTGCGTTGGAGGAGGCAGCTTCCTTGAAAATCTGCCTTCCCCTATCCTTTCATCGCAGGGGCGCCATGCAAGAAAATTCAACCGTAATATATATATTACATTGAACTGAAACATGTAAAAGCGCATCTAAATACAGTTTAATTGACATTAAATTGTAAAAGGATAAGGGCAGAGTTAGCATCAGGTACAAAAAAGTGCTTATGCTAAGTTTACACTGGAATAAAATGAGTGAAAAGGTTTTTATTCCTTGTTTGAATTTTATATACGACACCGCTTCATCAATCGACTTGTGGACTAAATAACAAAAACCCAAAACTGTTCAAGTGATCTTAGAATTCTCATAAGTACAAGTCCACTGGGGCTTTAAGGTGGAAAAGGTCTGTTTTTTTTTTTTATTGGGACCCAGGAGTATGCAATACTGCGGTGGGTTGGCACCCTGCCCAGGATTGGTTCCCTGCCTTGTGCCCTGTGTTGGCTGGGATTGGCTTCAGCAGACCCCCATGACCCTGTGTTCGGATTCAGCGGGTTGGAAAATGGATGGATGGATGGAGTATGCAATAAGGCACTGTTAAGTTTATATTCACCTGCTTCTCGTTTACCTTTACAGATGCTGTTGATATTTTAAAAGAAATAAAGGAAAAGAATGTCGAACTGAGAGACAGCTCCAGCACTTCCTTTTTCCACATCCTCAATGCCTCTGCCATGCGGGGTGAAGAAGAGGCCATTAAAAGACTACAGGATGAAATCTTCACGTTGGACCTGGCTAAGCCATCTGCTAACCTGTGCTCGCCATTGGTGACTGTGTATCTGGAGAGGTGGGTTTTATTGTGGAGTTTGTAAATTAAAGCCGTTGTCCAGAGTGTGATGATGTCCTGCCTGATCCTGGAGCATTTTAACCCTCCTGGTTTGTTGAACACCTGTTGACCACATGCGCATATATGCTATTATACTCTTACCAGTAACGGCGCACTGCACGATAACGTACAGTGAATACACTTGACTTTCATCCTCTTTCTCTGTATGTTTACCATTCGTTTGCTCAGAGGTTGATGCGCTTGCTGCTTCCTGAGCGGCTCTTCTTTTCTCCACCCTAGCGGCCCGCTTCTTCTCTTCTTTCGTCGCCATCTTTTTGCGTTAAAACTGGTTAAGTCAGTGTTTTTGTTGCAGTTACTTAGTACGATTTCCTTAATTTTTCACTTAAGTGCCAGTCTGCCTTAACAATGATTTAAGATATGAAGAGGTAGGGGAAGTGACGGCGAAGGTGGTAGGGAATGAGAACGTCGCCTGTACACATGCGCCGCACGGCTGCCCTGCTGCCAAGAGTTGATTCTACAATACAATTAAAATAAAAAGAGGAGTAACCATGGAGGTCTATCATCACCCCGAAAGCGAACAGTAGACGTCACGTAGTATATGTGTACCAATTTTTAGGTCAAACGGTTTGCGAGCTACAGGTGATTTAAAATCCTGGACAGACAAACGAACAGCCACGGTAGCGTATTATATAAGAAGATTAGAACTGAGTGATGAAAGAAAACAAAAAACATGTCTTATTTTTTGAAGACTGAGTTAGTGTAACAAAAAAAAAGATCTATTTTAACAGTTTTTTACATATCTTTAAAAGTTTTTTTTTTTTTTTACTGTATTTTAATAATATTGTTGCTCTTTAAAACACCATATGCAAATTAAATGAAATCCAGCCCACTCTGCCCTGGACTATGACCTCCTGCTGGCGCTCTTACTGAGAACAGCTTTTAAGTAGGTCTCTGTATTTGCATGTTAATTATGTACACAGCACTAATTACTGGCTTGCAAACAGCACGTGGCGAGTCATGAGAGGCGATTCCAACTCTGGGCCCTGACTGTCCGGCTCAATAACGGCAAAGATTGGAATAAAATACATATTGATTTATTAAGTGCTTGGCTGGGTGTACCGTCTCAGTGGGACTTTTATTTAGAATGAGGACAACGGCAAACAGTTGTAATGAAGAAACCAAAATCCACCCCCCCGCCGATGGCATTCACTGAGGAGCTTTTTCAAGTCTGGCATAGTGTTGTATCAAAGATAGCTTTTCCTCCGAGTGTTGCCAGGCTGAATCATTTATATTTGTTCAGCCCTTTTGTCATTTGTTCAGCTCTTTTGTCAGTCTGCTTGGCAAAACCACGCTTTTGTCAGCTTCCTTTGGGAGGAGTGCAATGTAGGACTTGGTATGTCAGAGTTAATCTGATAATTAGATGCGTTTACCCTTCCCCATGATTCTACATATTCTTTCTTTGATTCTGCTCATGTCCTCACACAGCCCCACTCCTTAAGTCCAGGCGGCCACAAGCCCAGAACTTGGTTGTTGCTAGTACTGGACATGACCTTTGACTTTCTGCCATTTCTAGTTCAACCGTGTTTGCAACTTTGGGCTGGGATATTTTTTTTTTTCCCCCCCTCTTTGTCAAGACTCATTGGCTCGTAATTAAGCGGCATTCATGGCTGCTGATCTTTGAAGGCTGATTGTTAAGTGACAGGCACAGCGAGGCCCGCTCTTCCTCTTCTCCCTCTGTTTCTTTCTCCTTCTGTCTGTCAGACAATCCTGCAGAGGCTGATAATGTTAATGTGGCATTTTGTGGCGAACAAAAGCAGACCGAGAGAATGAGCGATCTTGTCTAATCATGCAGTTGCTTAACAGAGCTCTTCCAGTTTGCAACTTAATTGGCTGGAAAGTACTTGACATGCGAAGTTGGTGACGTAGAGAAGCATATTTCAGCAAATTTTCATCCGAGCGACAGCTAAATTGTAATGGGCGAAATTATAAAACCTTCTACACACTTAACTCTCTTTTATTTGTATTACTTTTTTTTTTGCGCCCCCCCCAAACGAATGTACTGGTTTTTCACTAGTAGGAGATGTCAGACAGGTGGGCATGTGGCTACTTTATAATTTTGGGCACCCTTACTATTCCCACTTTACCTTCCTCTTAAATTACACCCTCCTCTATCCACCCCCCACACACACACCCCCACATCCCTGAATGATTGCAGTCTTCCAAGAGCTTTTCAATGAGCATGCCACAAGGTGAATTGGCACTCAACTGTAGCTGTCATCTGATGTAGCGGCACTTGATTTCAATTAAAAGCAGCTGTAACAGCGTTTGCTTGGTTTGAAGTTCTCTGTGCCTCCCACCCAGACAGCAAGAACTGCTATATGATTGGCTTGTCACAATCCTGATGGACACTTCCAGGGCTGGAGTTGTCTCCTGTATTATATGTAGTAATGCCTGCTTAGAGTCCAGGTGAGGATTTTTAATTGTGAATGTTTCATGGGCCAGGATGGTTCTGTAGTACAATATTGTATCAGTGTTCTGTTACTGATACTGTATTTCTCTGGGCACCTGCCGGCATTGTTGACATTGCAGATCAGTGGGCTTTGACAGTGACATTGACATTGCAGCCCACTGAATTGCTGAGAACATGGCAGAATGGTCAAAGAGAAGGACGGCACAGCAAACTGTACAAGCTGTAATTTAGTTGTCATCTTGAGTGACAAAGCCGCTATAGATCTACAAGGGGCGTCAGGACTATCTGTAAACAAGCAAGTCATCCATCACTGTCACTGCATTTTCAGTGTACTGCTCCAGATTTATCAGTTTGTTTCACTGTTTTCTTTTTTTGTAATCCCAGCATCCGTAAGCCAAGTACACTGACCTTTTGTGTGATGGATCCAAAAAAAGCAAATCTTTCTAAGTTCAGTCCCAGGAATTTCCCGTAAATCCCACCAACCCTGTTTGGTTTTCGAGGTAAATATTGGGTGAACAGGACAAGTGAGCTAAAAAGAAAAATGATCAGTTATATCCACTTTGAAATCATTTTGTTCAGAAAATATGGCATTGTCATGCTTCCACAATTAAATGCATCACTTCCGGAATTGGTTAGTCTTGGTCTGTGTTAGCAAAACCATCCTTTTCATGTGCACAGTATGGATAACATGATCATTTGTTTTTAATTGTTTACCTGGGCAAATTTGATCCCGACTTTTCATGGGTTTCTCGCTGCCGTATGGTCACCTTGTCTAAATTCCCTTGCTGAAAACCCAGGTAAATAGACAGACTTTTATATCTGCAGTGGCGTAGCTGGGGGCGGTCCGCTCCAGGCAGCACATTTTTAGGGGCGGCATTATTGGCCAAAAGGCTCGGTAGAGTTTGTGTGTAAGCAGCAGGGTTCGGAAAAAATATCACTCATGAATGGAAAAAGTTAACTTCTCTAATTTTTATCCACAAATACTTTCAGACTCTCCTTCTGTGACGGCATCAGACACAGCAGTTGAAATTTATGAGGCGATAACAAAAATAAACATAAACATTACACCCATAATAATTTCTAAGAAGATAAACAACTAATTTACAATTTATAATTTCGTTTTGTTATAAATCCGAATGTGTTCTTGCTCTGCGCAGAAAGCATCCCCACCTATCACTTGTACACTGCACTGGTTCTGTTTTCGCAGCGTAATTATATTAAACTAATAATCAGGACACGGCTTATCAGTGCGTCTATACTGTATTCCTGTCTAGTTGATGTTTATAAATAATTACATGTGAAAAATTATTGCTGTTTCTCAAATTTTGCATAGATTTATTCATATATAATCTTCATTTTTCTCTATATGTCATTTTAATTTTCTATTTAGATAGGTTGGAGGGCGGAAAATTGAAGCACCGCCCCACCCCGAGCGGCACGAACTCGAGCTACGCCACTGTATATCTGTTGATCATTTTGCTAACTCTAACCATCTTTTCCTTTATGTTACCTTTTGGGGGGCTACATTTACTCGTTACCCTGTGATCCCAGTGACCACAGACCTTTCATCTTGAGCTGATGTCACATTATACGACTTCTAGTTGTAGCTATGTCACACTTCCCGACTACAGTTGCTGATCTTGTCACCGAACCACATCGATTTACACCACTGAAAATCGCTGGGTATGTCAAATTTAGGACTGTGTGCCAACTTCCAGCAGAGTTGTGCTCATCCCTTTTTGTGAGCGCCTATGACGTGCTGCCAGACGGTGCCTTTTCTGTATGCAGGATTAACAGCTATGAGTTCAGCCCTGATCTCTGCCCTCTTTTCTTTTTTCCATTCTGCTGTGGTACATAAAACACATAATACATCCGACCAACAAGCTCTCTTCAGTTCGTGATGTACAAAACACCTATGTTCCTTATTTCTCATTGCTGAATTATATGAATTGCAGTTCCAGATGAGCATTTATTGGTTGTTAACTCTCACGCACGCAGAGCTCACCCCTACGACTAAAGACGAAGTTAAACCTATTTGATTTTTTGTCGGAGTGATTCACTGGACATGTCACATTATGTGATTCGATCTGTGAGAGTGTGCCACAGACTCTCTTCAACTCACTTATATTATGTAAATAAAAGTTGCTGGAAAAGACACCAGATATGACGTGGCCTTTAGGTGTACTGTACAAGAGAGAAAAGCTTAAAGTGATGATACCTGTTATAGCCCTTCTAAGCCCCCATTTACTTTCTGCTTCTTCTAGAGGGGACCTTCCTGGTGCCTTAGATGCTACCATGGATTGTCAAAAGAAGTACAGTCAGCTTCCTCGATTACATGACATCTTGTGCAAACTGGTAGAGAATGGAGAGACTGAGCTTTTGCAAAAAGGTAAGTGGAAACTGTTTAGCTGTAGGAACTTTTTTGGTTACCCGCACAAAGCTGAACATTAAGTTTGAAGTACTTCACAATTGTCAGCGTATTTAAGTCCTAATATTGGTAAATCATGAAGCAAAATGATAAAATGGAGTGAGTGCTGCAAGACTTTGCCCTAAGTGATCAAGTAAACCTAATGTGATAAAGACAATTTGTGTCTCTACAGCAATGGACTTCATCAGCCAAGAGCGAGGCGAGATGACAATGCTCTATGATATCTTCTTTGCTTTCCTGCAAACGAAAAAATACAAGGAAGCACGCAGAATCATTGAGGTGGGGTCTTGTACTTGTATCAAATGCGGTTCTTTTATTCTTATTTAAATTGTACTAATAATTAGATTCATTACTAGTTATGAAGGTGTAAGAAGATAACCATTTTCTCATGAATTTTGAAATGTTACTTGATGCTCCTAGAGCTAAGAAAGTGCGTAAGCAATTTTGATGGGTAGTAGAAGACAACAATTTCGGTGCTTTACCTTGTTACAGACAAACTTGTCAGTCGTTTCAGTTTTTGTGTGAATTTTTATTTTCATGTTTTGAATAGTTTTTGTAAACGTATGTGTAGCAAGAGTGTAATATCGGCATAGGTTTTATTCTTGACACCTTTTGGCTCAGCAGTGAAGCTGGGGTCTATGTATTACAAATATGGATATAGTAAGCTTTTTGCTCTGTAGTGTTACATTTAGTCAGTGAGACATATGTGAGATAAAGTGAAAATAAAGTGTATTTAGCAGTTACTACTTTCATGGCCCAGCCTTCTGTTCGAACAACAAATTTTTCTGATATGCACCAGCCATTTAATCCACTGACGCTTATATCTTGTGTAAGAGCACTTGAGCCTTTAAATGTTTTCCTTTTCATTGTGCTTATTATTTTTTAAAATTCAATTGCTGCATAGTTTTAGTTTGATTGGCCCCTGGAATTTTGTTAGTTTTGTTCATAGTCAGGATGCTGCCTGTGTTTGCAGAGCCCTTTAAATATATTGATGTCTCATTGACCACGTGTTTATTTCTTGAATTGCCTCAGTTTACTAGATAGATAGATAGATAGATACATACATACATACATACATACATACATACATACATACATACATACATACATACATACTTTATTAATCCCAGGGGGAAATTCACATACTCCAGCAGCAAAAAATATTAAATTAAAGAGTAATAAAAAATGCAGGTAAAAAACAGACAATAACTTGAATAATGTTCAACGTTTACCCCCTCTGGTGGAATTGAAGAGTCGCATAGTTTGGGGGAGGAATGATCTTCTCAGTCTGTCAGTGGAGCAGGACAGTGACAGCAGTCTGTCGCTGAAACAGCTCCTCTGTCTGGAGATGACACTGTTTAATGGATGTAGTGGATTCTCCATAATTGATAGGAGCCTGCTGAGTGCTCGTTGCTCTGCTACGGATGTCTAGTGATAGTCATTCTCTTTTGCACTATGTGTCTTTCAGCACTGAGCCATTATGATGAGCTCTTCCTTGAAATGCTAATGTGTACGATAGGATGATTTAAGGGTTTGAAGCCGTGGTGCCCTTCTCTATCTCCTCCTTTACATTGGTCATACTGGCCTTTATCTGTTTACAAAAGTGAGGAAGGCTTGGGCTGGACTGGACTCAGGTGTTTCTGAGCATCTCTGTGCTCTGCTGCCATCAGCCTTCTCAAGAGTCTGTAACTCTCAACTTGAGTGCTTTGCAGGGATTTAATCTGCAAGGACTGGCCCGGAGATTACTACTGTGCTCTCCGCAGATTGCTTTTTTGTGCAAATCCTCATTATAAAATCATCAAATGACACGGCTTGCTTGTGAGGATCAGAAGATGTTTGCATGTTCAGCCAGGAGGGAGTCTTTACTTGACAGCGCGACTTATCACTTTTAATAAATGCCGGGGATCGAAGTGCTTCGTTTACAAGATAAGCTTCTCTGACCTCCTGAGGACAGGGTATGCGTATTAACAAAGTAGGCACTTCTCTGCTTGGCTGCCTCCTAACCACCACAAGCCCCCCATCCTAATTCTATGCTGAAACAGTCTTAATAGACAGAGCTGCATCAAGCATTTGTGCTTCTGATACTTTTTGTAAGCTTTGTTATGGGCTCACGTGTACAGGTTGAGCATCTTTTCAGGGGACAGAGGCCCTCAGAGACTCATTTTTGAAACTGCTTATCAACTGTGGTAATGAACTACTGGGGTATATATGTGTTGTTCACAACTCCCACCTGCTTTTTAATTTTTGTTTTTGGTTGTGGGTCAATGCCTCTGAAAAAACGCAGTTTGATTTTATTTTATGTATTCATTTATTTATTTCCCCCTTCCCCATTCAAGAATATTGGATGCTCATTCCGTTTCATCTGTAACCTCTATAGAGTGGCACCCTAAAATAAGATTAACACTAACTTGGCAAGAGCTTGCCTGCCTCAACTGACCTAGATGTTCT
This sequence comes from Erpetoichthys calabaricus, assembly GCF_900747795.2. Classification (NCBI taxonomy): domain Eukaryota; kingdom Metazoa; phylum Chordata; class Cladistia; order Polypteriformes; family Polypteridae; genus Erpetoichthys; species Erpetoichthys calabaricus. Next base: position 16,536,310 of record NC_041408.2, on the reverse strand, counting down.
TTTAAGGATTTGAAAGCAGAGAGAAACCTGGGTAGACTGATCAGAGGGTAAGAATATCCGCTTTATGGATACTATCCCCTTAGTGACACGTCCCCAGTGATTGACAAAACTGGCTGCTAAACTGTGTCACATCTATGGCAAGATTACATATAAGAGATACGAGAACAAGTTTTAATTTGTCATGTTGGTTTGCTGGGGCAGGATTTAATGACAGCTGGATCTCTTTATAGCATTAGTGAGGCCTGTTTGCTGCTGCAGTTTAATCAGGTGGATTGCTGTTGTGCCCCTTCCACCCACAGTGCTGCTCTTCGGAACAACAGCCGAGTCTCACCGGGTCCTGGATGTGACCCCAGAAAAAGCAGCGAAAACTGATCTCAGGGAGACTGTTCAGATTTAGTTGTGGTTTCTAAGGCTAGTAAGATTAACTAATTACCCAATGGTTGTCTGTTTTATACTTACATTTAGTTTTATGTCCAACATCTTTTTTTACTTTCTCTACATGCACTATAGAATGATGTGTGTGTGTGTGTCACTGAATAACAGGCAAGTAATTCTCTGTGATTTGCTGATAATCTAAGGAAGAATGTTTTTACAACTAGATCAATATCACGAACCTGAGACCCACCAAAATTCATCCACAATCAAAATGTTCATTTGTTTGTTTTAAAAAACATATTGGAGGAAACTGCAATACTGTTTTGAATTGAATAGTCAGAAAAGGCAATCTTAGTGCTGGCCTACAAGTGTGGCAGAATAGCACAATTGGTAGCATGTCTGACTGCAAATTGGCAGCATTGTGGTTCAAGCGTCTGATTTTTTTAAAATTTAATTTAGCAGGCAATTTAAGATGGCCAGTCCATTTCATAAGTATATAGTTACTGTTCAGTCTATTTCTCTCATAATGGTGTTATTCATAACTTAAGAAAAATAAAATGGTTTACAGAATGCAAGCCTTAATTACCACTAGTGTAGTACGTAAAGATAATGGAATCGGCCTTGTTTAATGCAATGTTGAAGAAAGATATGGAAAAAGTAGGCAAGTCAAAAGATGAACGACACTTGTCCTGTTCTGTATATAAGGTTAGTCACTTCTGTGGAAAGAGCAACATCCTCTCCAGTCTTGGGATTGTTAGCGAACACCTGCTTCCAGTTTGTGGTTCTCATAAGTAGTCGGAGGGAGGTGCGGAAGCTGAAGAGATAGATGTCAGAGGTCCTCCGGATGTCATCCTCTGTTCTTTAGATGGAAAAGGAGAAGGTTTTAATGACTGTCATGCCTTACCCCACACTCACAGTGACTTTGAGCACTTTTGAGCCCTGAAGTCATTTGCTACTCACGTTGGAGTCTGTAAGTATTTATACAGGGCAAGCCAAAAAGAACGTTTATTCCACAAAAACACTACAAGATAAAATACATTTCATTACGACACAAGAAAGGGTGTACAAAATAGATTTTTTTCACTGTGTTTTAAAAATGACTTCAAGGTGGTGGCCATCTCTTCGAGACGATTTCTGAACGCTTGCATGACCCGTTCAGATATTTCAAGAGGAATAGCGGCGATTACATGGCGAATAGCTTCCTTGAGGGCTTCAAGGTTATGAGGTCGGTGTGTGTAGACCTTCGACTTGAGATAGCCCCACAAGAAGAAATCACACAGAGTGAGATGAGGCGAACGTGAAGACCACCCGACATCACCGCGCAGGGAGATCAGCTTCCCCAGAAACATCTCCTGCAAAACTTGTTACTCCATCCTGTTGAAACCAGGCATCCACCACATCCATTCCTTCCAGTTCTCTACCATTTCAATATAGCGTTCTGAAGTGACGATGACCATTGCTCCCACCCTCCTCAAAAAAAAAGTAAGTCTTACAATGCCAAATTCTGCAACGCCGCACCAAACTGTCATACGCTCACTGTGCAGGGGTCTCTGAAGTTCACGAGGGTTGGTTTCAGCCCAGTTGTGAAAGTTTTGCTTATTTGTGCAACCATTCAAATGGAAATGAGCCTTGTCTCTGCACATGATGATGGCATCTCGATGAACGGTTTGCAGAATGTTCACACACTGTTCTCTGTGGCTCTCCCAGTATCTCTCAGTGAGTTCCTGCACTACCATCAATTTGTATGGATGGAAATTAAAGTCCTCATGCAAAATCCTCCTCAAAGACGTGTTGGGAATGCCTGAGGCAGAAGCAGGTTTGTGCGCTGAACGTCTAGGAGACGGCAAAATTGATGCCCTTACAGCTTGGATTCATACAGTCTGAGGATGGCCTGGAGATTTTCTGTTCAATGTTGTACCCGTCTGTCTAAATTTAGCCATCCATTTGAAGAATTGTTTTCCGATTTGGGACATGGAATGCTGAAGTGCGTTTGGAAGGTGCGCTGCGTAGCGATGATGGATTCGTTGTTTTTGAAGCACATTTCAAGAGCGAAAACACGGTGTGCACCAGACCAAGGCATGTGGCAGACTGAAAACAACAAGGGATCGCCTATCAAAGGACACCCATCCCACCCCACTTGGCTGCCTCTACCTCGTGCAATGACCTTGAGAAATGTGGTACTTCATTTTGGCTCACCCTGTATATACACTTAGCTTTCAAAAGTTTAGAATAATTCAGAAACGTTCATTTGTTTGATTGATAATTATACTGAGGTATAATTAAATTGATCTAAAATACAGTTAAGACATGACTTGTATTGCAAATGGCTATTAGTTGTTGAAATGACTAATTTATCATTTATTATTCATGTGTGACTGCAAAGTCCTTTCTTCGGCAGCCATTACTCTAGTGTCTGACTGGTAGACTCTCTTAGCTCATCCATAGTTAATTACGTTTAAATGCTAATTAGTTATTAGAAGAACATTGGCAGTTGTGCTGGCACAGCCTGAAATCTGTAATTCTGTTCAGTAAAGCGAGTAAATTCATGGGTTTTAAGGTACTGGCGTTCCTAAAATAAAATTATGGGTTCTAAAGTGGCCAACAAAAACTTTTCTCAGGAGACGTGTTGGTCTTTTGTTTTTTTGCAGAATGAAGGTTCTTCCATGTTGCCTGCTTGCCAAAGAAACTGAAGATTTCATTCAAGGTTTCTATAATTATCTTCAAGAGAATTGCACAACTGAATCTAACCAGGACAGGAAAAGGTAGAAAGCCCAGAAGCACAACTGCAAGAGAGCATACGTACATCAGAGTTGTGTAGTTTGAGAAACAAACTTCTTACATGTCTGCAGTTGGCTGCTTCCTTAAATAGCACACACCAAATGTTAGTGTGTTCAGCCGTAACGAAAATAAGAGGGCAGAAGAACACTGAAAATGAACAGGGGATTTCTGATTGATCTCAAAATTGTTGCTCATTTTATCTTTTTCTTTTTATTTGCCAATTTCAGGCATATTTTTCTTTGAAATTTACCCTTTGAAGCCAGTGTCCCTGACTCGAGTTTTTATCATTGGAGATGACACTGATATTTGGCCAGCTGCGGACATGTGAAGTGTTTGTTTCTCAAACTACAAACTCTGATGTCCTTCACCTCTTTGTGCATCTGGGCCTTCCTCTTCTTTTTCTATCCTGGTCAGATCCAGTATGCACTCTTCTATTACACACCTTTGTCTGAATTTCTTGGCAATCTGTTACATGAAACAACCTTCATTTCTCAAAAGAACAATAGACTGACATGTTTGTTACAGTTTTTTTTTTTTTTTTTTTTTTTACTATTTTTGAAGCCCAGACTTGAACTTCAGGAATGGCAGTACCTTATATATACACACTCTACTGCTCCCCTCTCAGGGAATCGAACCTCGGACGTCAGCGTCAGACACGAAGCCTCCACAAGCGTTACCTGGTAGGTAACCACCCACACAATTCAGGTCGTCGAGACTCAGACTACGAATGCAATGAATATATATATATATATATGTATGTATATATATATATATATATATATATATATATATATATATATATATATATATATATATATATATATATATATGTATATATATATATATATATGTATATATATATATATATATGTATATATATATATATATATGTATATATATATATATATATATATATATATATGTATATATAACAGAGTTATTAAGATGGGTGCAATGGTAAGTCTGCCTGATTCAATCATGTCGTGCTTTTAAGGAACCTCTCTTCACCAGATACAGGTGCTGGTCATAAAATTAGAATATCATGACAAAGTTGATTTATTTCAGTAATTCCATTCAAAAGTGAAACTTGTATATTAGACTCATTCATTACACACAGACTGACGTATTTCAAATGTTTATTTCTTTTAATGTTGATGATTATAACTGACAACTAATGAAAGTCCCAAATTCAGTATCTCGGAAAATTAGAATATTGTGAAAAGGTTCAATATTGAAGACACCTGGTGCCACACTCTAATCAGCTAATTAACTCAAAACACATTAAATGGTCTCTCAGTCGAGTTCTGTAGGCTACACAATCATAGGGAAGACTGCTGACTTGACAGTTGTCCAAAAGACGACCATTGACACCTTGCACAAGGAGGGCAAGACACAAAAGGTCATCGCTAAAGAGGCTGGCTGTTCACAGAGCTCTGTGTCCAAGCACATTAATAGAGAGGCGAAGGGAAGGACAAGATGTGGTAGAAAAAAGTGTACAAGCAATAGGGATAACCGCACCCTGGAGAGGATTGTGAAACAAAACCCATTCAAAAATGTGGGGGAGATTCACAAAGAGTGGACTGCAGCTGGAGTCAGTGCTTCAAGAACCACCAGGCACAGACGTATGCAAGACATGGTTTCAGCTGTCGCATTCCTTGTGTCAAGTCACTCTTGAACAAGAGACAGCGTCAGAAGCGTCTCGCCTTTGGACTGCTGCTGAGTGGTCCAAAGTTATGTTCTCTGATGAAAGTAAATTTTGCATTTCCTTTGGAAATCAAGGTCCCAGAGTCTGGAGAAAGAGAGGAGAGGCACAGAATCCACGTTGTGTGAGGTCCAGTGTAAAGTTTCCACAGTCAGTGATGGTTTGGGGTGCCATGTCATCTGCTGGTGTTGGTCCATTGTGTTTTCTGAGGTCCAAGGTCAACGCAGCAGTCTTCCAGGAAGTTTTAGAGCACTTCATGCTTCCTGCTGCTGATGAACTTTATGGAGATGCAGATTTCATTTTCCAACAGGACCTGGCACCTGCACACAGTGCCAAAGCTACCAGTACCTGGTTTAAGGACCATGGTATCCCTGTTCTTGATTGGCCAGCAAACTCGCCTGACCTTAACCCCACAGAAAATCTATGGGGTATTGTGAAGAGGAAGATGCAATATGCCAGACCCAACAATTCAGAAGAGCTGAAGGCCACTATCAGAGCAACATGGGCTCTCATAACACCTGAGCAGTGCCACAGACTGATCGACTCCATGCCACGCCGCATTGCTGCAGTAATCCAGGCCAAAGGAGCCCCAACTAAATATTGAGTGCTGTACATGCTCATACTTTTCATGTTCATACCTTTCAGTTGGCCAACATTTCTAAAAATCCTTTTTTTGCATTGGTCTTAATTGATATTCTAATTTTCCGAGATACTGAATTTGGGACTTTCATTAGTTGTCAGTTATAATCATCAACATTAAAAGAAATAAACATTTGAAATACATCAGTCTGTGTGTAATGAATGAATCTAATATACAAGTTTCACTTTTTGAATGGAATTACTGAAATAAATCAACTTTGTCATGATATTCTAATTTTATGACCAGCACCTGTATGCTAACCCTTGCGTCCTTCTTTCTTTGTGCGTCTTTTCACTCTTGAGAACACTGCAGACCTCTTGTGGAGGCCGAACAACGTTACACCTGGGCACGGATGGACGGCTGACATTTTGTATAGGTAGATCGGAGTGTGTATAGCAGGGTTTCTTAACCCTTTAACTGCCACACACTTGGGGGTTACTGCATCCCTGGACGCCAAATACTTTTTTGCTGCACTTTAAGTAAATGTCACAATTCACTAAGAAAATGTGAAATTTTAATGGAACACATCTTTTTTTTCATGCAAAGAGCATCTTAATTACTGCAACACTGATCATTTTACACACTGCCAATGAACTATAAAAACTACTACTGGAACAGTATGTAGAAGGTGCAACTGATGCCATTGATGAAATTCAGTAAATGACCAAGCCAACTGCTCTTGAACTGGCTGCATGCAAGCACACAGAGGTAAACGCTGATGCCAGCAGGCCAGTCTAGTGCAACGGCTCAATCCCAGTGACAGTGATACTGCTTCGCTAAGGGGGTGGCAGTGGTCATGCTGACTGCTCAACGAATGTACAGCATGGACTGATCAGCTCCGACGTGCTGGCAAATTGCACTGGGAAACGACACTAGCCGGTTCCGGTGGTTTAAGGGTTAAACTATGGATCGTGGAGCTGTTGGGTTGCGAGTTGCTGTTGCATTTAATGGTAAAGTGTCAGTGATGGTTGTAAAATGGGTTGTACATGATTCTTTAAAGGGGTACCCCATCAACCCCCAACACTCTGACCCCAAGTTTTTGAACACAAATCCCATCCCTGCACATGATTTGACCTCTTTTTGAATGCCACCGATATGTGTGTTAAAATGTCACGGTCTATACACACTACCTCAAAAGAAAAAAGTGAAAATCTTACTAAAAGTTGGCATTACTTATTAGGACTTTATGTAGATTTTTTTTTTGGAAAAATGTATGCTATTCAGATTATAATTTCACATTTTTGCTCACAAATAGAACAACAACATCCATTCTTTTTCAGCAAGATATCATTCTTTTGATTCATTCCAAGTAAAATATTGTCCTGCAGTGTTTTTACTGCCAAATTCAGTTTGATGTAGGATAAAGTCCTGGCCACATTGGATTGTTAGTTTTGGCCCTTTGTTATATAAAGTTACCTGATAACGGAACATGAGCTGTCGGCACTTCTGTGTGGAGGTTTGCTGGAAATTTGGAGCACCTCATACATGAAGTGTCATGGAATTTATGCTGCTGGGAAATTCGATTTGAGACTTGATCTTCTTCTCTCAATCCCTGTGCATTCACTACTGCTTAGCCCACCCTGAAGTAAAGTGGGTTACGTAGCATCCTCTTCTGTTTGAAATGATTGACATTACGATTCTCATTAGATATGTGCCAGGCTCTAACATGATTTCAGATGTGGATTCGTTTTATTATCAGGCTTTATGTTTTGCACCTTAGCAATAATTTAAAAAATGTAGGAAGACATTTACTTTAAATACTGTTCTGTATGTCCTTTAGTCATAAGATGTTATTCTTATGTTTGACGTATTTACCGTTAATCTTGATGTTATGCTGTATATAACAGAATTGTGTGTAGAACATAAAAATACATTGGTTGTCTCACTTCGTGGTGCTTTGGAAGTCGACTAGGTTGTGGTGGTCTCATTTCCTATGTCGCCCTGGTTTTGTTAAAACTCTTTTTTGTCTCTTTCACATTTCTCTCCGTAGACTCCCGGCCTTAGGGCTCGTTCGGGAAGATTGCAATGGTTTGCAGAGAAATGCATCACAACCAATCAGGTGAGGAAATGGCTGCCTCCTGAAGACCTTCGTATGTGTTGTAGTGGTCAGTCTAAGTGCTGCTTAGCAGCCTGCTGACCCTCTTGAATTCGGTTTTGCTGTTTTACAGGTTGATACCCTGGAACAGCTGGTGGAGATGACACAGAAGCTGTTTGAGAGCGACCGTGATGAAATGTATTACTACCTGTTGCGTTCATACCGTAAGTCAGGTTCTTCATTGCTAATCATCTCCTCTCAGAACTGTTGACTTTTGGTTCTCCCAGTGAGAGGCCTGGTTTGTACTGGGTGTGGTGTATGACCATCCATGTGTAAAAGTCTTGGTCTGCTGTTACATCCAAATCATTCATGGGAGAACCTCTGCTGGGAATAATGACCACGTGGTCTTTATGAAAAAGCTAAAGGTCACTGGCATATGAATTTTTAAGAAGATGGGAGCCTGGTCATTTTGGGAGATGCACAGTCGTGTCAGTCAGTTAGGCTCAGCGGGGCAGTGACTAGCAGGTTATCATGTCAGATACTTAGTTGTCAGTGAGTTGCATTATTGAGGGTGTTTAAGGTAGTTGGTGTGGAGAAAACCAGAGCTGTGGCTGATATTGTGATTCAGTATGGTGGTCACCTGGGAGGTTGTGAGAGACAGTTTTGATCGCATTACTTTTGCTTGTTTATGGCACTGAAGTTGAGTTTGCTGTTCTGGTGTTTCTGAGATATATGTTTAATATTTAATGCCCAGTGGAGAATGGTGACTGGAAGAAAGCTGAAGTTGCATGGACAAAGATGCAGGAAGAGAACATTATTCCCCGTGACCGGACCCTGAGGCTGCTGGCAGAAATCTTGGAAAGTGGGGGCCAAGAGGTGCCTTTCACTGTACCTGAGGTATGGCGATTCTTAGTCTCAGTGGGGAGAATTGGGTGAAGGGGTGGGAGAATAGTCTTCAACCTGCTCCTTATCATCCTTTGAACCATTAACATTTGTGTAATTAGACAATGGAGTAATCACAAGCTTAAATGTCCCAACAGCGCACGGGGCTCACACTGCATTTTAAACATTAGTGCAGCGTTTCTCAACTTTTAAGTATCTGTGACCCGAGTTTTCATAACAGTTTTAATCGCGCCCCCCTAACGTTTTTTTGAAAGGAGCCCACTAATACCAATTTGTTCTTTTTTTAATTAATGATATATCATAGATGCATATTTTATTATACTTACTTGACTTTTATCGACATTTCTCGAACTCTAGATTTATTTTTCTAGTATCAGAATGCAGTTTAAGTTCATTTGTTTTGGTTTCGATAGATGTATTTTTCATATTTTCGATTCTTGTTTTCTTTTTTTTCACATCTTCGCGGCCCCCTTTTTGTTACTTCGTGCCCCGCCCCACAGATTGAGAACCACTGCATTAGTGTGTCCATTACGCATCTGAGCCAGTTCTAAAGTGAGACCGTCTTAGAAAGAAAACCTCCAGTCTTCTGATGGTAAAATTCTTTTTCATCTTTCTGCAACATGTTGGTGTGATCATTTCTCCGACTTGACCCGATGGACTTTTTCCGATTTTACTCGCTTTGACTGGGTGTTCACATCGACAACCTGAAACCGCTCTCCATCCAGATTGTTATAGGCAGCTAATCTTACTGTACCTTTTTATTGATGTAATGACATCAGATTCTTTTTATAGACCTGGTATGATGAGGCCAACGTATCTGAAGATGTTGTATCTACCACAAAAGAACACAAACTGCGCTCCTCCCATACAGCTGTTCCAGCAGAATCTCACCTGGATTTCCAGCGCCGTGTGATCTCTCTGTGTAAGAGGAAAAAGACAGCAGGTGAGAATTTACCATTACAGTGATCCCTCACTATATCACGCTTCATCTTTCGTTGCTTTACTCTATCGCGATTTTTTTCTCATACACGCTTACGTCACTATGCATGCACTTTCTGAGAACTTTTATCTAAGCCCCACGATGGCTCCTAAACGTGCTGCTTTTTCTAAGCCTTCTGACAATGAAACTAAGTGTCGGAGGAAGATGCTTACCATCCAGGAGAAGGTGAAACTCTTGGATATGAACAAAGATGGCAATACCCTATAAAAGCCTCCTCGCGCATATGAAAAGACAGCGCCAGCAACTGCCTACCAAGATGTTCTTCAGCCGCGCACCCAGACACCCACTGCCTACTCCTAGTACTCCTTCAATGGAAGAAGACAACGACGCACCTGCTGAAGATACTGCACCACCTTGTCACGCTTGGGTCACAGATTTGCACAGAGACACAGGAGGTTGTAGAAAAAAAAGAACTTTATTCAAAGCACTGCAAACAAACATTTGTCTCTTTTCAAAAGTTTAAACGTGCTCCATGACAAGTCAGAGAGAGAGAGAAACAAAACAACCAATTCCAAAGCTGAGAGGCGCTGCACAATACTTTTAAGTAAGCGGAGTACCGTGTGAGAGGTTTATCGCGCGTTACAGCACAAGTAAGAAGGGTGAGGAGCAATGAGAAGGTAGACTGTCAGCTGTTTCAGGAGTTTTCCCAAGGGCGTCTGTGTCCTCTGAGGGTGCGATCAGCGCTCCAGCTTACAACCTGAAGACTCTCCTGCTGAGCTCGTGCCTTCATAGGTTAGTGGTTGTGTGTAAGAACTGTGTGTGTGTGTAATTAAATGTACAGTACAATAATAATACTGTAATGTGATATTTGTAACATCTAATATGTCTTATTTTCTCTTATTTTGTCTAATATATTGGGTAATACGAGTGTAATGGTGTCTAAAGGGTGTTATTTCATGTCTAGAGGGCTCTAATAATGTTAAAAAAACGTATTTAGAAGGTCGTAAACAGGTTTTCTATACAGTGATCCCTCGCTATATCTCGCTTCACCTTTCGCGGCTTCACTCCATCGCGGATTTTATATGTAAGCATATTTAAATATATATCGCGGATTTTTCGCTGCTTCGCGGGTTTCTGTGGACAATGGGTCTTTTAATTTCTGGTACATGCTTCCTCAGTTGGTTTGCCCAGTTGATTTCATACAAGGGACGCTATTGGCAGATGGGCTGAGAAGCTACCCAGCTTACTTTCTCTGTCTCTCTCTCTTGTGCTGACTTTCTCTGATCCTGACATAGGGGGATTGAGCAGGGGGGCTGTTCGCACACCTAGACGATACGGGACGCTCGTGTAAAAATGCTGAAAGGATTATCTTCACGTTGTGATCTTTTGTGCAGCTGCTTCCTGAAACGACATTGCTGCAAGGTGCTTCGCATACTTTAAAAGCTCGAAGGGCACATATTGATTTTTTGATTGAAAAACATACTCTCTCTCTCTCTCATCTCTCTCTCTCTCTCTCTCTCTCTCTTCTCTTCTCTCTCTCTCTTCTCTCTCTCTCTTCTCTCTCTCTCTTCTCTCTCTCCTCTCTCTTCCCTCTCTCTCCTTTCTCCTTTCTTCTCTTCTCCCTCTCTTCTCTCTCTCTTTCTTCTCTCTTTTTCCTCTTCTTTCTCTCTCTCTCCTCCTGACGGAGGGGGTGTGAGCTGCCGCCTTCAACAGCTTTGTGCCGCGGTGCTTCGCATACTTAAAAGAAAACCAGCCCTATTGATCTGTTTGCTTTTTTCTCTATCTCTGTGACAGTCACTGCTCCTGATGCGCACTCCTTTGAAGAGGAAGATATGTTTGCATTCTTTTAATTGTGAGACTGAACTGTCATCTCTGTCTTGTCATGGAGCACAGTTTAAACTTTTGAAAAAGAGACAAATGTTTGTTTGCAGTGTTTGAATAATGTTCCTGTCTCTCTACAACCTCCTGTGTTTGTGCGCAAATCTGTGACCCAAGCATGACAATATAAAAATAACCATATAAACATATGGTTTCTACTTCGCGGATTTTCTTATTCCGCGGGTGGCTCTGGAACACAACCCCCGCGATGGAGGAGGGATTACTGTACTCTAACTGTGAAAATATTCGATTTATAAATAAAAAATCCTACTTCGCGAAAATTCATTTATCGCGGTAGAGTCTGGAACGGATTAACCGTGATAATAATTTTTTTTTTTAATTAATTTTTTACATTTATATAGCGCTTTTCTCACTACTCAAAGCGCTTAGCAATTGCAGGTTAAGGACCTTGCTTAAGGGCCCAACAGAGCAGAGTCCCTTCCGATTGCCAGTGCAGATCCCTAGCCTCAGAGCCACCACTCCGCCCCATAAACGAGGGTTCACTGTATAGGATTTTATTCCATAGTCATGTTTGGACATCTTAAGTTTTGTGGCCATTTAACGTCTTCAGAGCACTATCAAACGGGTGCAAATTAGTGTGATTTTTTTTTTTTTTGGTAAAAATTTGGCCAGGGTTTAAAAATCTCTTTCTTTCATAGATGCCTACACTATACTATTAGAAGCAGAAGACAAAGGTATCACTCTTAGCTCTGCTGCTTACAACATCCTCCTGAAGTCTCTTCTGGCAGAGAGCAATCTGGAAGACGCTATGAAGGTTAAAGACATGTAAGTGTGGTAGCTTGTACTTTGAAACCCCAGAATATACGAGAGCTGTCAGTGAAATGAGAAGGGTAGGAAGGGAGGGCCGCCAGTGGAACACACTGTACCTTTTCAGTCCTAGTCAGCGGCCACTATTGATTGTGTTGCTTCTGTTTTTAATTTGTCTCATCTGTGCGTTGCTTTAATCACTGACAAGGTCGGACCAAACGGGTGATTCTCACATTGCACATCTGGATGGATGACTTAAGGAGCTGTCGCCAGATGGGCATCAGAAGTGAGCAGTGAGGAGCTTATGTGGAGATTAAGAGGACTAGAGTGCTGTCTTTCTGATCAGAGATGTTTTCACTGACCAAGCTCTAGCAGGACTACTCATACGCCACAACCCCCCCCCCCCCCCCCCCCCCCCCCCGTCCCGTAATAAAGGATTAGCTGCCCAACACCAGCCCCCCGTTACACGGCTCTGCTCTTGTTGTAATTCCGTCTGTTACTCTGTTCCCCCAAAAGGGCAGTGTGCAGCAGAAACTGTGCATCTTGAAAAACTTGACGTGTGAACTTGCTGCTGATGGCCTTGTCATCTGGGGAGGCTGCCATTCAGAGTAAATAAAACGTGCCAGAAGCACACTTCAGTGGGGTTCATATTAGCAGAGAATTAAAACAAGATCAATCTAATGTTCTCTCCCACTCTCTGATCTGTCACTTGAGAAAGTAAGTCCAATTACAAAAACAATCTGTTGCTGAAAGGGCCAAACAAAGGCTTTCTTCCCTGCATTAGGCGTTTGGTTTGGGGGGGGGGATTATAGGGGTCTGCCTTCTTCTTTTTTTTCCCCCCTTCCTCTGGAGCCTCACTCCTTTATTTTAGTTTCTCTCCTCCTCTAATGTCACCTCACTCCTCAACCGTTTATTATCATATCAGATGCATGTCAGTAATTCTTCTTCCTTTCAGTGCCTGTACCCGAATCAAAGGCTTTACGCTGAGTGACGCCGCCAACAGCCTTCTGCTCATCACACAGGGGAGGCGGGGCCACCTGAAAGGTATGTCACCGCCGCTGACCTTTACGTCATTTTAATGCCTCTGCAGATTTCAGCGCGCAACGCCCTTCACGCGCTTGGATAAAGGAGTCCATTTAGCAAATTACCTGCTTATCAAGAGGCTTTTGTAGGAGCTGCGAGACATAAATTACTGTACATGCATTAATAATATCAGCTTGAATATGAATGTGCTTGTCATGTGGCCACTTAGTCCAGTTTCCATTCCATTAAACACAGCTAACATCTGGCTTGCTTGCTTTTTTTGTTATTAATTTAAAACAAAGCAAGAATTTTAAAATCTGTCCACAACAAGCTTCATTTCTTGGTTTGCACGAGGAAGTAAGGTCCAGCTGACTGACCGCTGCATCCCACTCTACCATGTCAAATGAGTGGTGTCATCAATCAAATGGAGAGCTCCTGTGGTCCTTCATTATAGTTCAGTGGGAATAAAGTATACTTTGAGTAAGGCTGGCCGAGGGGTCTGTGCTGGAGATGGCGACCATTATTGTTGTTTCAATGTGTTTTAATCCTTGCCCTGCTCTCCTTGCCAAAGTGTTCAGGTTTAAAGCTTGATTGAGCACAGATATTGGGAAGGCATGCTTTGGGACACTCTTCGCTGTATATGTGGTCATTTTAATTGGCCCCCTTGCATTTAGTCCTGTCGTGTACAGCAGGGGTGGGCAATGTCAGTCCTGGAGGGTCGCAGTGGCTGCAGGTTTTCATCATCCAACCTGCTGTATCCTAACTACAGGGTCATGGGGGGTCTGCTGGAGCCAATCCCAGCCAACACAGGGCAGGGCACGCAAACACACACACACACGGGACAATTTAGGATCGCCAATGCACCTAACCTGCATGTCTTTGGACTTTAGGAGGAAACCAACGCAGACAAGGGGGAGAACATGCAGACTCCACGCAGGGAGAACCTGGGAAGCGAACCCAAGGTCTCCTTACTGCGAGGCAGCAGCACTACACACTGCGCCACCGTGCCGCCCTTCATTCCAACCCAATTGCTTAATTAGAAACCAATCCTTGCCAATCTCAGCCAATATTTAATATTATGGCTTGTTAGTCTGCGCAATGTAAGGTTCTTATATCGTAGATTTTTTCCTCTCCGAGGATATCATCCAAATCCAGATAATCTTCAGTCTGTCACCTTTTTGTATTAAGTGTTTTATTGAAACACGCAGTGCATGATGAACACACAACAGAGATGTAAATGGAAACAAGCAAGATGGAGAACTGCTGGCTGCTTTGTCATTTACATTTTATTGCTAATCAGGAGCCATTAAAACACTGAATGCAGTGGTTTAAGATTGAAATAAGCAGTTAAGAGTGGGGGAACCTTAACAAGCGAGACCACTAAAATGAAGCATCAAAATGTCACTTAAGCAGTAAGTGCTTCTTCATCAGCAATAATTGACTTCTCATTAAGAAACGGGGTTGGAACAAAAACCTGCAGTCACTGCGGCCCTCCAGGACCGACACTGCCCACCCCTGGTGTACGGCATGGATGTCAAACTTCGGTCCTGGAGGGCCGCAGTGGCTGCCGGTTTTCATTCTGACCATCTTCTTCATTAGTGACTAGTTTTTGCTGCCGATTAACTCGTTTTGACTTCATTTTAATTGACGTGAATCAGACCCCTTTGTTGTTTCGTTTTCCTTAATTAGCTGCCAAACAATAATGAGAAACAAAACGAGCCGCCACACAACCTGTGCCCATCACACAATATCTGAAAATAAAGAAAAGTGAAGGTCTCAGTAAGGTTGATCTCTCAGGTCACCAAAACATTTTGATGGTGGTCTTAGAAAAAACAGAAAATCAACAGTCTGCTGTGGCGGAACGAGAGCAGCGACAAGCCATGGAATTAAATAACGGGCTTAATTAACAGCGAGACTTGGCTTCTCATTAAGAAACTGGTTGGAATTTGAAGACCCAATTTAGCTGGTCATCTGTTGACTCGTTTCACGTCTCATTTCCGTTTGGCTGTCATTTAATGAAGTATGAATTAATTCAGAGGACTGAGTCCTTAAAGACAAGACTATTAAACTGAAGGGAAAAGAAATTAATTAGCAGTGAAAACTGGTCACTGATTAGGAAAAGGGTTGGAATGAAAACCTGCAGCCACTGCGGCCCTCCAGGCCTGGAGTTCGACACCCCTGGTGTACAGTAAATCCTGGAGTAATTTATTTGATACATAGCAGCCATGACACAATTATTGGCACAAGTTTCTCATTGCAGTGAGATTAGACTCGCTTGCATTAAATTACCACTACTCTAATGACATGAATTAACCAATGTATTTGTAGTGCTGAAGGATAAGAGCTATATGGAGACCATCAGAAATAACTGTTATCACCAAGCATAAAAGGGGGACAGGGACATCTCCGGTGTCTGTGGTATTCCTGCTTCCACAGTTCACCATGTCACTTGCTGTTCACAGAACTGTCAAAAATCTCACAGGACAAGAGGACAATTGATCAAAGGAGAATTCAAAGGTTGATGAAAACTGTTGAAAGATACACCATTTAATACAGTGGGTACGGAAAGTATTCAGACCCCCTTCAATTTTTCACTCTTTGTTATATTGCAGCCATTTGCTAAAATCATTTACTTTTTTTCCTCATTAATGTACACACAGCACCCCATATTGACAGACAAAAAAAAGAATTTTTGAAATTGTTGCAGATTTATTAAAAAAGAAAAACTGAAATATCACATGGTCCTAAGTATTCAGACCCTTTGCTGTGACACTCATATATTTAACTCCGGTGCTTTCCATTTCTTCTGATCATCCTTGAGATCACCTTCATTTGAGTCCAGCTGTGTTTGATTATACTGATTGGACTTGATTAGGAAAGCCACACACCTGTCTATATAAGACCTTACAGCTCACAATGCATGTCAGAGCAAATGAGAATCATGAGGTCAAAGGAACTGCCTGAAGAGCTCAGAGACAGAATTGTGGCAAGGCACAGATCTGGCCAAGGTTACAAAAACATTTCTGCTGCACTTAAGGTTCCCAAGAGTACAGTGGCCTCCATAATCCTTAAATGGAAGACGTTTGGGACGACCAGAACCCTTCCTAGAGCTGGCCGTCCGGCCAAGCTGAGCTACCGGGGGAGAAGAGCCTTGGTGAGAGAGGTAAAGAAGAACCCAAAGATCACTTTGGCTGAGCTCCAGAGATGCAGTCAGGAGATGGGAGAAAGTTGTAGAAAGTCAACCATCACTGCAGCCCTCCACCAGTCAGGGCTTTATGGCAGAGTGGCCTGTCGGAAGCCTCTCCTCAGTGCAAGACACATGACAGCCCGCATGGAGTTTGCTAAAAGACACCTGAAGGACTCTGAGATGGTGAGAAATAAGATTCTCTGGTCTGATGAGACCAAGATAGAACTTTTTGGCCTTAATTCTAAGCGGTATGTGTGGAGACAACCAGGCACTGCTCATCACTTGTCCAATACAGTCCCCACAGTGAAGCATGGCGGTGGCAGCATCATGCTGTGGGGGTGTTTTTCAGCTGCAGGGACAGGACGACTGGTTGCAATCGAGGGAAAGATGAATGCGGCCAAGTACAGGGATATCCTGGACAAAAACCTTCTCCAGAGTGCTAAGGACCTCAGACTGGGCCGAAGGTTTACCTTCCAACAAGACAATGACCCTAAGCACACAGCTAAAATAACGGAGTGGCTTCACAACAACTCTGTGACTGTTCTTGAATGGCCCAGCCAGAGCCCTGACTTAAACCCAATTGAGCATCTCTGGAGAGACCTAAAAATGGCTGTCCACCAACGTTTACCATCCAACCTGACAGAACTGGAGAGGATCTGCAAGGAGGAATGGCAGAGGATCCCCAAATCCAGGTGTGAAAAACTTGTTGCATCTTTCCTAAGAAGACTCATGGCTGTATTAGCTCAAAAGGGAGCTTCTACTAAATACTGAGCAAAGGGTCTGAATACTTAGGACCATGTGATATTTCAGTTTTACTTTTTTAATAAATCTGCAACAATTTCAAAAATTCTTTTTTTTGTCTCTCAATATGGGGTGCTGTGTGTACATTAATGAGGAAAAAAATTAATTTAAATCATTTTAGCAAATGGCTGCAATATGACAAAGAGTGAAAAATTGAAGGGGGTCTGAATACTTTCTGTACCCACTGTAAATCTAAAGAGCTTAAAGCTGACCTTGAGCTGTCTGGAGTGATGCTTTCAAACTGCACCACAGGCTGCACAGTAAACTTGAGAGAGTCCAAAGGAGCCCCCAACGTTTAAAAGGCAACTATAGAAAAGCCTGACTACTCTGTCAAAGCCTGCCTTCAGAAACCAACATTTGTTTGGGAAAGTGAGCTGTGGAATGATGAATACAAGGCAGTGCAGACCAGGGATTTGTGTGTAGGCCGTGAAGTGAAGCTCATAAAGAAAAGCACACTGTGGCCTACGGTAGTTAAATCTTGTGTAGGTTTGATAACATTTTGGGTCAGAGACATTGAAGTTATTAACGGAATCATGAAATTGAAGGATTACCAGGGAAGTTTAGAGCGGGATATGCTACCCATTGTCAGAAAACTAAGTGGGGGTCAGGGGTCCTCCAGCAGTGCAATAACCCAACAACATACTCAAAAACTACAGAACAACGGTTAAAAATCAAAAGTGGGCCGATGTTGCGTAACAAAAGTTGGTAGATGTCCAATTATTTCCGAAGATGATGTTCATGATATACCTAAACTTCATGGGCGCCTGTAATACTGACCTCAAGTACGTAGATACAGTCCTTTCAGAAGGTGTACAGATCCCATCTCTTCTTATACATTTTATGTTTTCCAGCCTTATGACAAAATCTTTTCATTTTTCCCCCCTCCTCAAGAAAAATGCTTAATACTGCAGAATTCCTCCAGCTCTTTGGAGTATTTGTATATTTATTAAAATTAAAAACTGAAATATTGGCACTAGCACATGTATTCAGACACTCTGCCATGACACTTGAAGTGTGGCTCATGTTCATCTCTTTTTATTTTTTTTATTTTATTAATTTTATTGTAATCATTCATACAAATTGATCAATTTTTACAAAAGATAGGATTGAAAACAAGTCGCCCCCCACCCCTGAGAGAGAGAGAGAGAGAGAGAGTATGGCCAACGGGGTAAACCTTAAGGCTTGTCGACACACCTAAAGTGACGAGTTTAATAGGCCAGTAGAGATGAATGGAGAAGAAAAAGAAATGTGGAGATAGTTGCTTCCTCAGTGCTTTAAGAGTTTATTCTAAAATTTTATTGATTAGATCCTGCCAGGTTTTCAAAAAATTCTGTACCTCTAACTGAATATTTGATTTTTTCCAATTTCAAATAGTATAAAACATCAGTTACCCACTGACTTAGAAGAGGAGAGTTAGGATTCTTCCAGTTTAGCAAAATAAGTCTGCATGCCAAAAGTGTAGTGAAGGCAATCACAGTTTGTTTGTCCTTCTCCACTTTAAACCCATCTGGAACAACCTTAAACACAGCTGTTAGTGGATTAGGAGGGATTGTGACACCAAAGCTGTCTGAAAGGCACTTAAAAATTTTGATCCAAAATGATGTTAATTTGGCGCAGGCCCAAAACATGTGACCCAGTGAGGCTGGGGTTCATCTCTTCTTTTGATGAGATGTTTGAGATGTTTCTGCACCTTTTTTGTAATACAGATGTGGTCTGTTTAATTGATTGTACATGATTAGAAGGGCACATGTCTTTCAATGGAAGGTTCTAAGGCCATGAGGTCAAAGGAACGTAGAGCTTAGTGACAGGACTGTGATGGGCTACAGATAAGGGAAAGCTACAAAAAATGTCTGCAGTACTGAATGTTCGCACGTGCAGTGGCCTCCATAATTCTTAAATGGAAGAGGTTTGGAACAACCAGAACTCTTTTTAGAGCTGGCCATCTGGTTCATAGTGAGCAGCCATGGCAGTAGAGGTGATTAAGAACCTGATGGGCCACCTTGTGGAGATGGGAGAAACTTCAAGAAAGACCACCATCACTGCAATACTCCACTAATTTGGGCAGAGTGGTCAAGCGATTCATGATAGCCAGCTGGGAGTTTGCAGAAAGGTAACCTAAAGGATTCTCAGACTGTGAGAAGCAAGATTCTGTGGTCTGATGAAAGTGAGATAGAATTGAGGCCAAGCAGTTCAAAGTGTCATGTCTGGACGATCATCTACTCAGTATCACTCCAACAGTGAAGCATGGTGTTGGCAGCATCACGAAAGATGGTTTTTCAGCAGCATGAACTGGCAGACTAGACAAGGTTGAGGGAAAGCTGAGTGGAACAAAGCACAGAGATATCCTTAATGAAAACCTGCTCTAGAGGGCTGTGGACCTCAGAATGGGCTGAAGGTACATCTTTGAACAGGACAGAGACCCTAAGCACAAAAGAAAGACGACACGGGAGTGACTTAGGGACCACTCTGGGCATGTTCTTGAGTGACCCAGTCAGAGCCTGGACTTCAGCTCAACTGAACATCTCTGGAGTGATCAGAAAATAGCTGTCCACGGATGGCCTCTATGCAAACTCGCAAAGCTTGTGAGGACTTGCAGAGAACAAATGTCAGAAAATCCCCAAATCTAGGTGTTGGATGGCTTGTCAGGTCAGGCCCAGGAAAACTCCAGACTCCTACCAAAGGTGCTTCAATAAAGTACTGAGCAAAGGGTCTAGATACTTGTAGCAATGTGAGATTTCGTTTTTTTATTTTTAATAAATTTGTAAAAACGTTTCAAATCTTCTTTTTGCTTTGTCATTCTCGAGTCTTAAGTGTTGCTTGATGATGGAAAAAAATTGAATCTAATAAATGGTTTTATCCCGAGGCTGCAACCTGAGTGAATGTGTCAATTTTGAAGGGGTCTGAATACTTGCAGTAGGCACTGTACATAGATGCCACTTCTCCAGCAGTTCCCTTTCTGGTCTGGCCTAGACATCTAGACGATGTACGTGAGGCCTGCGCTGAACGTTGGTCATGGTGCCATACTGTGGCCATGTAATGCACTCTCATAAACTGGAATGTCTGTTACAATGGCTGCCATCTACTTTCTCTTTGGTCGGGATACACATGGGGTCCCATTCATTAAACTGGAACACAGCTTTACCTTGTAACCTGCCCCCAGGTGATGGCATTAATCACATCGCAGTTTAATTTAAAACATACGTACAAGAATTGAGATTGTCTGAAGTGTCTCTATTGATTGCTACAGATCTGCGCAGCCGCAGCAGCAGGTGACATTTGGTTGTGTCGTGCCAGTCACAACAAAGTCTGTCAGTTTCTGTGGCATCATCTGACTGGATGCCAGCAGTCTTGCTTTGTTGCCCAGCATTTTATTACCTTGAGGTTTTATGCAAGAAGATGAATGTTTAGTTTTATGTTCCTCTTGCTCTCTGACATAGTAAGCTGCATTACAAAGCATAAGCTTTATGCAAAGTTGTTAATAACAATAATAAAAGAAGGCCGCATGCTGGCCAAGCACAGATTCAGGTTAGGTACAGCACAAAATGACGTGTCACTGCCTACTTAGAAAGCAAACAGAACAAGCAGCAATGTCATTGAGAAGAGGGCACTTTGGGGTCTATGTAAGCTTCACCCAGAGGTCATTATTAAAGATTCCAGAGGGCCAGACTTTCTGTTTCACGTGGTGTCTACTGTTGTCCTAACTGCCCTCCATCTCTGAGGTGTGAAATATTTTACAAGAGGCTGCCTACTTGACAAAAGAACATTTTTTCACTCCAGGCATCATTCCCAGTCCACTGAATGCAGTCTATTTCTCTCTTTTGTTGCAGATGCCGTCAACACCTTGAAGTCGATTCTACAAGCTGAGCGGGTGCCCACACAGATGGCTATTACCCGGCTGGTGCAGGGCCTTGGAAAAGCTGGTGATGTTGAAGGAATCCAGGAGGTGGAGGGCCTGATGGAGAAACTGGCACAGCATATTAAATTGTCACGTATGCTGTATATCAACAACACTGCGCTGGCACACATCTACAAGTAGGTGAACATCCCCACTTAGTCTCTCTGTAACAATAACAACATTTATTTCTAGAGCACATTTTCATACAAACAATGGAGCTCAAAGTGATGAAGAAAGAGAAAAAAAGACAAAATACAGTAAATGATTACAATTAGGGAACACTAATTAACAGAATAAAAGTAAGGGAGGACAGAAAAAAACAAAAAAAATGCAATCTGCAGGGGTTCCAGGCCACGAGACCACCCAGCCCCCTCTAGGCGTTCTACTTAACATCAAAGACCTCAATCAGTCCTCATTATATTCAGGGTTCTCATGGAAGAATTTGATGATGACAGTAGTGTGGACTTCTGGCCTTTAATCATCAGTGCAGGGACATCACGGTGCTTTGATCAGGTGGTGGTGGCGCAGGTCACCACCACAGAAAACCGGAAAAAGAACAGAAGAGAGAGTAGGGGTTAGTACGGATTATGGAGCCACCATGAATAATGGTGATGATTGAATATACAGAGCATTAGGATTTAACTAAGATGAAGCTACGAGAAAGCCATGTTAAAGTAACGTGTTTTCAGCAGTGTTTGAAAGTGTGCCACCGTATCAGCCTGGCGACTTCCTATTGGTAAGCTAGTCCAGATTTTAGGTGCCTAACAGCAGAAGGTCGCCTCACCACTTCTTTTAAGTTTAGCTCTTGGAATTCTAAGCAGACACTCATTTGAAGATCTAAGGTTACGATTTGGAGTGTAAGGTGTCAGACATTCCAAAATAGAAGAGGGAGCAGATTATTTAAGGCTTTGTAGACCATAAGTAGGATTTTAAAGTCAATTCTAAAGTGTGTGGATATTTGGAGTTCCTATGCTGGAACCCACATTTAACCGTTTGGCCTCCCTAAATGCCTAAAAATCAAACTTTGTAGGTCTGTGAAAGTATATTTTAAATATCTGTTATGCCGTGTTAAATCGCACCTTACTGGGCTATCAAAATATTGTAGCAGCCTGCAGATAGCCCATCACTGGCAGAGCTGGAAAATGCCAGTCACAGGCTGGGTGGGCTAGATATATGAGTGGCAGCAGGAAAGGAGGCATGTCCTCTGACAAACCTTGGAAAATTGCACAGACTTGAAGTGAGAGAGCGCATGAGCCCCAGCGATACTGCAGTGTGCTGACGTTAGCAGAAGGTGACACAGTTTGCTAATACTGATGGGGAAGCACTGCATTGCCATTAACATGATGTGCCTCTGCGCTCCATACTCTTTTTCAAAGGTCCTTCATCCAAGTTCAGGGGCTCCTTAAGACTTTTTTTCATCTCCATTACGGTTTACACTGTACAGTGGAACCTCGGTTCACGAACGTCTCGGTACACGTACAAATTGGTTTACGACCAAAAAGTTTGCCAAAGCTTTTGCCTCGGTTCACAACCACACACTCGGTATACGAACAAGCCAGTTTCCCTTTCGCTTTTGTACATGTTCAGTCTCTCGCTGTGTACTTCCTGTGCAGCGAGCGAGAGAGAGAGAGTGAGAGAGAGAGCGCGACACACACACACACAGGCAGCGCGAGAGAGAGACAGACGCATAAGGTAGGAAGGCAGTTAAAGAATGCACTGGGCTTGATTTTGTTTTCACTTCTGTTTACAGTGATCGGTTCGTAGCGTGCATTGTTGCAATGTTACTTTTCTTGGTGGTTTATTAAATTACGGATTTTTTCAAATGTTCATTTTTTTCCCTGTGCTTAAAACTCATAAAAAAAAAATGTTTTTAGCGAGCGGTTGGTAGCGCTATAGCACGAACTATTGCAGTGTTAGTTTTCTCTGTCGTTCAAGGTTTTCTCAGTGTTATTCAATGTTTTTACATTTAGTTTACTATTACGCTGTGCATTCAATGGTTTAATTAACTATATTTGTGCTTAAAAACGTAGAAAAAATATATATTTACATACAGTTCGTACGGTCTGGAACGGATTAATTGTATTTACATACAATCCTATGGAGGAAATTGCTTCAGTTCACGACCAAATCGGTTTACGACCAGAGTTTTGGAACGAATTATGGTCGTCAACCGAGGTTCCAGTGTACACAAGTGACCTGAGACCAAGCAGCGATCACTGTCCTATTATCAAGTGTGCTGATGACATGATGCTGTCTGGATGCATGTTTGTGGAGAATGTAAGCCATTACTTAAATCAAGTGGACTGTTTAGTGAATCGTTGGGCTGGGAGCGAGCGGTCTTACTCTGAAAGTCAAAAGGACTAAAGACCATTTGTGACTTGAAGAGGCAGAAATCTGTATGGGAGAGGAGGTGGAGAGAGTGGCTGAATATAAACACTTAAGAATATCCCAGATAATGATCTTAATTAATGCACAAAAAAAATACTCTAAATGAATAATCAGCACTTACTACTCCTCTGCAAATTCTAACTGTTTCAAGTGGACAAGGACCTCGTGTTGTCTGTCCTTTTATCTCAATGTGTTCCAGTCGGTCGTCACTTTCAGCTTCACTGCCTCGTTTACTAGTCTGACAAATCAAAGTTTTAAAAATCGGCAGTGGTCTCCCGCAGAATTTCTCATATACTCAGATATGGGGACGGATATTTGAGGAGTAAACCGCAAGACAATGATTACCGTATAAACTCGCGCATAAGTCGGGTCTTGAAACCCAAAAAATCGATCATAAAATCACACCCCGAAATTATAGGCCCGTTCAAAAATGCAACACTTAAATTTTATTTATTTGTTTTTTTACATCTTCTTACCTCTTCCAATCACTCACCAGTTTCTGAGACACATCAAATTTTGTTGCAGCAGCGCAGTTACTAATTTCTTTCGCCACTTCAATGACTTTTAATTTAAAACCAGCTTCATATTTTCTTCTGATTGAATGCTCCATCGTAGATAAGGGATGCTCTTACGATAAAGGGGTATGAGGGTGTGAGATACAAAAAACACAAAACAGTGCAAATGTCGCTTCGGAAAAGTATGGTCATGTAGGCACAATACATAGAAATAAAAAGGCAGTGTGCTCCGTGGTTACACTCTCAGGTGGATGTTAGCATATCGTAATCCCTTGTACCAATAGCGTGAGTTTTCTGCATTCGACTTATATGACCAACATTATAAAATACCGGAAATTGTATGATAAAAGCAAGTCCTGACTTATCTGTGGGAGAACTTAAACATGAGTATATACGGTATATTTTTATATTATTTACATTAAAGAACCATCAACAACAAATCAAATCAAATGAATAATATATTGAATGATTAATATAAAAATAAAGTTGAATAAATCGGACTCTGCAGCTGCATGAATAAAAGGTAAAGTACCACTTCCGGGTAATAGAAATCGCTCAAAAGTTTGATAGAAATGTATGTTTTGTACCTAATACCTGTATGCAAAATTTGGTTGACCGTTGAAGTGTGCATGTATTACGAAAAGTGTCCATTGAATGTTCTGCTGGTCACAGGTACCAGGTGGCATGGCTTCTGTTTGCAGATTGGTAAGTGATAATTATTTAATGAAATACACATTTATATAACGTTTTTCTCACCTACTCAAAGCACTTAACATAGACAGCGGGGGACCACTTTAACCACCACCAATGTGCATCATTCATCTGGGTGATGTGACGGCAGCCATTGTTGTGCAGTGTATGCTCATCACAGCTTAGCTTTTAGGTGGTGAAGGGGAATCAGAAGGATAGTTGGCCAATAAGGGACAGGTGGCGATTAGGGGGCCTAAATAGAAACGATTTAGTCAGGACATTGGGAAACAAACACCCTACTGTTTTTTCAAAAGATACCCAGGAATCTTTTATGACCACATAGAATGAGGACCTTGTTTTTATGTCTCATCCAAAGAACAGAGCCAAATTGTACTGTGCAGTGTAGTGTGCCTCCACTGGGGCGTCCACACACAGTCCACAGGGCAAGTACCCCCTGCTGGCCTTACCAACACCTCCTCCAGCAGAAACTCAAGCTTTCCCGAGATGGTCTGCCATCGATGTCCTGGCCGGGCTGAAACATACTTCACTTTAGGTGGATGACCTCTTCTGAAGTGCAGGTGACTCATGTACTGCAACTATGCCCATCATAGCTGACCGCATTCTCTGTAGACCATTTATTACCTAAGATTTCTGTGTTCAGCCAGCACTGGCACACTGTCAGGACCCCCTGATTAGCATGGGGTGTTTTGCACACCGCAGGTGATCCCCTCTCTATTTGTGCATGTTAAATAAAAACTAACCCTTTCTTTCTTTCTTTGTTTCATATATATCTATATATATAAAAATGGAATGGGTGGGTCGTCGGGTGGGCCTTTTTTTCATTCCGTCGTTTTTTCGACGTTTTGAAAATGTAGAATGATTATTTGATTTTTTTGTTTTTATTTGATCGTGTCTATGTAGCCGCCGTCGTAATAAAGTATCGCTAAAATCGTCATTTATCGTAATTTATTTTTAACGTATAACGTCGCTGTCGTCGAGGTCAGTGATACCACTGCAAAAAATCTGCTTACGGTTGAAAGACACGCCCTACTCACTGGACAGTTAAAAACACCAATCAAACTAACGATGACATCAAGTATTACCCAATCAAAAGTAGGAAAGGAGGCATCTTCATAAAATGCGTGTGGGATGATTTGCATGAGACGCTGCTTTAAAAAAAAAATGATAAAAAAAATACGGGATAAATCCCGTCCAGTATTGATTCAAAACGGGATGCGCAATTTCATTCTCAAACGCGGCACGATTCCGTATTTTAAAGGACGAGTGGCAACCCTACAGTGCCAGGTAACCACCCATACAATCACATTGTGATTCAGACTAGGAATGCAATGAATGTAATTACCCCGATCTACATACAAGGCGAAAGTCTTGCAACATTCAAAGATGATGGTTTGGGATAAGTACACCATACAACATAAAAGAGCTTATGAAGCCTTGAACCGAAAAAAGCAACATCTCAGAGATCGTAAAAAAAAATAGGAGCTAATGTCGTTTTACTCGCTGTAGATTTTAGTCAAACATTACCAGTTATTTCACGAGGGAGACCAGCAGATGAACTCAACGCGTGTTTAAAATCCATGCTTCTCCCACGCTCGGTTATATGTCGCGTGTTCTCGGGTAGGTGCACCAAAAAATGTATACATTTAAGCATGTAATGGGCAAACAAAAAATGAGGTATACCCGAAGGCACAGCAGTAGTACTTAATGTAACTTTACTTCTTAAATGTTAATGTTTTACTGTTTAATAATTTATACGCTTCTTATATGTTGTTCAAATTCTTTTATCAAAATACCACTGACAGCGCAATGCACGATAACATGGAGTGAATACACCATACGCATCCGCCCACGGCTGCCCTGCTGTGCGCAGATAGGACTTGATTGTACAATAAAATAAAATAAAGATAAAAAGAGTAAAACAATCATCACCCATAAAGCGGATAGTAGACGTGACGTACTATATGTGTACCAGATTTCAAGTCAATAGGTGCAACGGTTTGCGAGCTACAGGTCATTTAAAATCCTGGACAGACACACAAATTGCCACGGTAGCAAATTACAGAAGAAGATTTTACTGTTTAATAATTTATATTTATATGAAATGTGCTTCTTATATATTACTTCATATTCTCATATGATAATGATGTTAATGTTTATATTGATTTCTGTGTTATTAAAACTGCATGTATGTGTGTATATGTATATATATATATATATATACAGTGGTGTGAAAAACTATTTGCCCCCTTCCTGATTTCTTATTCTTTTGCATGTTTGTCACACAAAATGTTTCTGATCATCATACACTTTTAACCATTAGTCAAATATAACACAAGTAAACACAAAATGCAGTTTGTAAATGGTGGTTTTTATTATTTAGGGAGAAAAAAAATCCAAACCTACATGGCCCTGTGTGAAAAGGTAATTGCCCCCTGAACCTAATAACTGGTTGGGCCACCCTTAGCAGCAATAACTGCAATCAAGCGTTTGCGATAACTTGCAATGAGTCTGTTACAGCGCTCTGGAGGAATTTTGGCCCACTCATCTTTGCAAAATTGTTGTAATTCAGCTTTATTTGAGGGTTTTCTAGCATGAACCGCCTTTTTAAGGTCATGCCATAGCATCTCAATTGGATTCAGGTCAGGACTTTGACTAGGCCACTCCAAAGTCTTCATTTTGTTTTTCTTCAGCCATTCAGAGGTGGATTTGCTGGTGTGTTTTGGGTCATTGTCCTGTTGCAGCACCCAAGATCGCTTCAGCTTGAGTTGATGAACAGATGGCCGGACATTCTCCTTCAGGATTTTTTGGTAGACAGTAGAATTCATGGTTCCATCTATCACAGCAAGCCTTCCAGGTCCTGAAGGAGCAAAACAACCCCAGACCATCACACTACCACCACCATATTTTACTGTTGGTATGATGTTCTTTTTCTGAAATGCTGTGTTCCTTTTACGCCAGATGTAACGGGACATTTGCCTTCCAAAAAGTTCAACTTTTGACTCATCAGTCCACAAGGTATTTTCCCAAAAGTCTTGGCAATCATTGAGATGTTTCTTAGCAAAATTGAGACGAGCCCTAATGTTCTTTTTGCTTAACAGTGGTTTGCGTCTTGGAAATCTGCCATGCAGGCCGTTTTTGCCCAGTCTCTTTCTTATGGTGGAGTCGTGAACACTGACCTTAATTGAGGCAAGTGAGGCCTGCAGTTCTTTAGACGTTGTCCTGGGTCTTTTGTGACCTCTCGGATGAGTCGTCTCTGCGCTCTTGGGGTAATTTTGGTCGGCCGGCCACTCCTGGGAAGGTTCACCACTGTTCCATGTTTTTGCCATTTGTGGATAATGGCTCTCACTGTGGTTCGCTGGAGTCCCAAAGCTTTAGAAATGGCTTTCTAACCTTTACCAGACTGATAGATCTCAATTACTTCTGTTCTCATTTGTTCCTGAATTTCTTTGGATCTTGGCATGATGTCTAGCTTTTGAGGTGCTTTTGGTCTACTTCTCTGTGTCAGGCAGCTCCTATTTAAGTGATTTCTTGATTGAAACAGGTGTGGCAGTAATCAGGCCTGGGGGTGGCTACGGAAATTGAACTCAGGTGTGATACACCACAGTTAGGTTATTTTTTAACAAGGGGGCAATTACTTTTTCACACAGGGCCATGTAGGTTTGGATTTTTTTTCTCCCTAAATAATAAACACCATCATTTAAAAACTGCATTTTGTGTTTACTTGTGTTATATTTGACTAATGGTTAAATGTGTTTGATGATCAGAAACATTTTGTGTGACAAACATGCAAAAGAATAAGAAATCAGGAAGGGGGCAAATAGTTTTTCACACCACTGTACGAGCTGTATATACCCGGCGTTGCCCGGGGCAGAAGTAACCTAATCGGTCAAACACTTACATATATACCAAAGTAAACCTAATCGGTTAAACAGCTTCATATATACAGAAGCGAACCTAATTGGTCAAACAGTTATGAATGTGCAGAATGATTTTACAAACATTATGCGTGTTAACAATCATTAAAAAGAAAAGATTGAGGAACTCTTCTTCTATATGTGATGAAGCCACTAATCAGACAGATTTTTTTCAGGACCCAGCTGTTTCATAACTAAACTACTGCCACCCCAAAGTAATGCCTAATAGTGGTTTTTGGGGTAGCTGTGGAATAAAAAGGGTGTTTTTTAGTCAGTAAGAATCTGACACTACCCTTCAGTACGGGCTGAAGGGTGCCTATGTAAGGTTTTACATCCTTCCCGTATGGAAAAAAAAAACATACTAAACTTTTTTTTCATCATTACAGATAATCTCAGTCAAATCGAAGTACGCATTCTCAATTTATTTTTATCTAATTTTTACTTTTTCACAAAGCCATCCCATGCCAATTTGTATGAATAAACTTTTGCTAGAGAGTTACCAAAAGTTTATTCATGCACATATTTTAATACGGATAATCTATCTCTAATCAAGGTTCTCATTTTCATTCTAATTTAAAATAATAATAGATACTCATTTTTTTCTTCTGTTTTAGAAAAACCAATCTATGCCACCTACGTCTTCGTCAAGTCAGCTTCATCCAGCTTCATCACATATAGAAGAAGAGTTCCTCAATCTTTTCTTTTTAATGATTGTTAACACGCATAATCTTTGTAAAATTATTCTGCACATGCATAACTGTTTGACCAATTAGGTTCGCTTCTGTATATATGAAGCTGTTTCATCGATTAGGTTTGCTTTTGTATTTATGTAACTGTTTGACCAATTAGGTTTGCTTATGTATATAGATTAGCTGTTTGTCCGATTAGGTTTGCTTCTGTATATATGAAGCTGTTTAACCGATTAGGTTTACTTTGGTATATATGTAAGTGTTTGACCGATTAGGTTACTTCTGCCCCGGGCAACGCCGGGTATATACAGCTCGTATATATATATATGCATACACCAGTAACGGTGCACTGCACGATAACATGCAGTGAATTTCTCCATCCCAGTGGCCCTCTTATTTCGTCGGCATGTTTTCGCGTTAAAACTGATTAAGTCGGTGTTTGTGTTGCAATTCCTTAGTACGTTTTCCTTAATTCTTCACTTAAACTGGCACTTAAGTCTTCAGTCTGCCTCAAGAATGATTTAAGATATGAAGAGGTAGGGGAAGTGACGGCGAAGGTGGTAGGGATGAGAATGACACCCATATTCCTGCAGGCTGCTGCCGAGAGTTGATTCTATAATAAAATAAAAATATAAAGAGGAATAACCGTGGAGGTCAATCGTCAAAAGCAGATAGTAGAGATCACGTAGTATATGTGTACCAAATTTCAGGTCAATAGGTCAAACAGTTTGTGAGCTTCAGGTGATTTAAAATCCTGGACAGTCTCAGTAGTGTACAGTGAACCCTTGTTTATTACGGTTAACCCGTTCCAGACTCTACTGCGATAAATGAATTTTCACGAAGTAGGATTCTTTATTTATAAATCAAATATTTTCACAGTTAAGAGTATAGAAAACCTGTTTACGACCTTCTAAATACGTTTTTTAACATTATTAGAGCCCTCTAGACATGAAATAACACCCTTTAGTCACCATTACATTAGACAAAATAAGAGAAAATAAGACATATTAGACGTTACAAATATCATGTTACTATTATTGTACTGTACATTTAATTACACACACACACAGTTCTTATACACAACCACTAACCTATGAAGGCACGACCTCAGTAGGAGAGTCTTCAGGTGGTGCAGTATCTTCAGCAGGTGCGTCGTTGTCTTCTTCCGCTGAAGGAGTACTAGGAGTAGGCAGTGGGTGTCTGGGTGCGCGGCTGAAGAACATCTTGATAGGCAGTTGCTGGCGTTGTCTTTTCATATGCGTGAGGAGGCTTTTGTAGGATATTGCCATCTTTGATCATATCCAAGAGTTTCACCTTCTCCTGGATGATAAGCATCTTCCTCTGGCACTTAGTTTCATTGTCAGAAGGCTTAGAAAAAGCAGCACGTTTAGGAGCCATCATGGGGCTAAGATAAAAGTTCTCAGAAAGCGCATGCGTATGTATGAGAAAAAATCACGATAAAGTGAAGCCGTGAAAGTCGAAGCGTGATATAGCGAGGGATCACTGTATTTTATATATATTTATATTATATATATATATATATATGTATATCCACGTGTATGTGTGTGGGATAGATGTATGATTAGCTCCCTGTCCATCCATATATTTTCTCAATTTGTTACCCAACACGAAAACCCAACCCCATGCTGGACACCATTCTGGTGCAGGGCACATTTGTTCTCACACCCATGGGACCAAGTAAGTAGTGTGCTGGGGGGAGTCTGACACAGACAGTGACCAGGGTGGGGTTTTGAACAGCAGCTCTAACCACTGCACCAGCGTGCAGCTCCTCTTCATGTTTGTTAAAATGAAATGAACGGCGCATGTCTGAATAAACAGATATTTGTGACACTTTGTTTAATTGGGAGTTGGCTAATCTGTTTGCTATAAAGGCCGTGGAACTGGATATCTGAGGAAAGCGGACCCTGGACCTCTGAGGTTTCCGAGTGCACGAGGTCGAGGCCCCCACTAGCAGAGAGAGTTTTTGTGATTCTTGTCTTCATAAGGACATTACTGTAAAGCAGCACGGCTTTTATTCTTCATCTTTAGTGACAAGCTATCTTGTTTAGCAGCGTGCCCAATAAAAGCCATCTTGTAGAGTCCTTAATTCTCTGCCAGCCCCGGGGGCTCCAGTGACCCCCACATATGCTGTGCCGTCTCCCAGGTTGTTTCTCTCTCCGCTCCATGTTAGGGCCTTTTCCTGGAGCAGCATAAATTTTGAATGGAATAATCTGAAAGATTGTTGTGACTTGGCAGTCTGAATTATTTACCGAGCTGCGCCCTAATGCGCCAGGCAGCCTTTTAAGAAGCGCGGAAACAGTCAGCTTTGTTCAGCAACAGCCTAACGTGTGTGTCACAGCTACTTACCCGTGGCCCGGGTCAAAGTTCATTCTGGCAAGACATCTGATTACGCCGAAGTTTTGTCCATTCAGCCATGAACCCTTTTCACTTTGAGTTCCTGAACTAGCTGTTTAAATGGAGTCACGGGAACTTTTTACATTAATCCTTTCTGTAATATTAATGTTAAAAATAAAAGTTTCATGGCCTCGTTCAGTTTTGTTTTCATCGAGCCAACCAGTCAGTTTGTTTCTCTTTTTCTCCCTGCAGCCACAACACCGACCAGGCAGTGGAATACTTGGAGTCTGTGTTGACCCCGGCAGGCGACGGCACAAAGTCGCTCCTTCCCCTTTCTAGCATATCGTTTGTGTTCAGGCGGGTCCTCGAAGAGAAGCTGGACTCCACTTTGGACAAGTGTAAGTGTGCACGTCCCAGCAGTGCTCTGGATGTTGGCCACTGCTGAGAGGCAGAACGTTGGGTAAAATGAAATATGAAACGAAACGCCTGGACTTGATCTGAAATACGAACGATTACCTGGACTTGGTCTTAACTTGACAGACCTTCAGAACTTGACTTGATGTTATTTTGGAGACGTTAGGTGGGTAGGACTGAGGGGCTTTGTTGGGCTGCATGGCCTGCTCTTGTCTAAATCTTTTATGTTCTCGTGGTGTTGCTGGCAGCCGCAATGTCTGCACTGTTGTTTAATTCACTTGGACCAACCTGACCAGGTCAAGACTGTCGTCTTATAAGAGTGGCAGAAAAATGAATGGAGCAGCGACGGGCCCTTTTAAGTGGTAGAGGACAAAGACGTCAAGCTGAATGGCGCTGATGAGGATTGGCGTTTAAATTGCGAACACGTGATGAGAGCCAACAGAGCAGGCTTGGGTGACGTGCATGGCAAAGTGATAGAGAACAGACATGTTAGTGATGCCTGCTTAATTAAGCGAGCTACTGCACTGTGAGAAAGTATTTGCCCCCTTTCTGATATACTTCATTTTTATTTTTGTCACAATGAATGACTTCAGATCTTCAGACAAAATGTAACTTTAGATAAACCAGAACAGATAAATAATATTTCTAAATTGCTAATTCATCTATTTAAGTAATAAAGTTACCCAGCACCAATGCTGCCCATGAGGAAACGGTTTTTGGCCCCTTAGTTACTCACGGAAATAGTTGACCAGGGTTAGACTACGCTGACTGATACCGGCCAGCCCAGTTCAATGTAAACCGCACCATATGTTGACAATTGCCATGACACTGAAGTAAGTCATCGCCACAAGGTTTCTAAGCTTCAATCAAAGGAAATTCCTGAAGAGACAAGGGGGGCAAAAAAGTTAGAGAAACGTACCAAGCGGGAGAGGCCTACAAAGCCACTTCTAAAACTCTGGGACTCCACCGCACGATGGTGAGAGGCGTTATCTCCAAATGGAGAACATCTTACTAGGAAAGGCTGGCCTGTGCAGATGACCCCAAAGGCACATCGATGACTCATTCACGATGTCACAAAAGACCCCAGACAAACGTCCAAAGAACTGCAGGCCGCTGCAGCCTTGGGTAAGGTCCGTGTTCCTCAGTGTGAAAGGGGCCGAGCGAAAATAGGATTGATGGGAGAGTAGTGAGAGGATGAGCTCTGCTTGCCGAGAGTAACGTCATTGAAAATAGAAAAGACCTGAATGACCCCCACCTGTGGACAGACGAGATGAAAGCCAAGCTCTTTGGACAACACCGATCTCCCAGCGTCTAATAAATTAAGCTGCTGTAGTAGAGCGTTCAACATTTACTCACAGTAAAACAATGTGGCGTTGCTTTGCTGCCTCGGGACCTGGAAGACGTGGCCTGATTCATGGAGCCATGGATTCTGTGCTTTACCAGAATATTCTTAAGTCGACTGAACTTGAAGTGTAATCTGGCTATGCAGCAGGCCACTGGCCCAAAACACACAAGCAAGGCTAAAGCTGACTTGCGTGACCCCACAGAAACAAACGTTTGGAGTCGCTGAGTCAAAGACCTGACTTGAACCCAACAGAGATGCGGTGGCAGGACCTGAAATGAGACGTTCATGCTTGCAAACCACAAACATGTCCAAATTGAAGCAGTTCTAAAAAAGGGAGAGTGGGCTCAACTGCATTGTGAATGATGGATACCAAGTTACAGACGTGTACAGTTGGGATTATTGCTGCTAAAGGTGCTGCAACCAAATATCGAAACTATGAGGCCCGTTACCTTTTCCACAGGGATGACGGGTGCCATTCTCTTTTGCTCTCTGAGTAAAGAACGCCATGATTAAATCACTGTATTGCAGTTCACTCGGGCTCTCCTTCTCTATTGCACTGTGACTAGAGATCTGAGGCCATTCATCATGTACAATATGAGTAAGGGGGCAAATACTTTGTCACAGCACTGTGGTCTTTATTGAACTTGGCAGCATTCTGTTGTCAAGCAGGGGTTACAGAGCAGTGAGGGGGGAATACAAAGTTCCAAGTGACGGACGTTTAATCAGCGGAGACCCGGCGGTGTTAGACGTGTAATTGAGAGAGCGGAGTTAGCAGCAGGTGTTCATGTTACGCGCTTAAGAGTGGCTGAAGTTCAGAGCTGGATGCTGGTGGTGTTTAGTTACCATCCTTGTTGAATCACCGTTACATTAGCAGGGTACCTGGTTGGCACTTAAATGGAAGTTTAGTTAAATGAACAATTAGCAGGGATCAGATGTTAGCTGGTGTCTTGATGAACAGCGGACAGGCACGAGGCCTACAGCGGCTGGACTAGAGTTGGCAAGGCATTGAGACTGAAGTGTTTGTGCCGCTGGCACGAGTCCGGCGGTGGTCTCCTCCATTCAGTGAGTAGTGGAAGGGCAGCCCCACTTGTGTCACGCTTCTATTAATGCAAGCGTCTTCTCGTCATCGTTTCCTCCTTGTCTTCACAGTGAGCGCAATGGCCGAGCGGCTGGCACAGCACTTCTCCTTCTACAGACCGGTGACTGACCTCTTCCTGCAGCTTCTGGATGTCGGCAGGGTGGATGACGCACGCCTTCTGCTTCAGGTACGCTGCACCCCGACAGTGGCACCTGGGCACGCCGCCTCTCGTGTGTCTTGTTCGCTTCCCTTTCCCCATTTAGTAATCGGCCATCTCTGTAGCCAGTTATCGATTTATAATCTTGAATTATGGCTTTTATTCTTCTCTTCTGGCACTGCTCTCAATAGAGAATGTTGTTGCTGGCCTCTGGGTGTGAAGCCTTAATGTTGGCACTGCATTTTGTTTGACCAAAGTGGTACAAGCCCGGTGTGCTTGCAGAAGATAAGACCTTGTGAAGTTGGGCTGACCTCAGTGGGCCGATGAGGAGGAGGGTATCAGTCCCTCAGCCCCCTCTCTTCCAGTGACTCCTTTCTTGCGTACCATGCTGTACCCAATCTCCACTCTTATGCCCCCTTTGTGTAGGATGACATGTCCTGCTTAGCTTAACGCTATAAAGAGTGACAGACAGTGTGACATTTTCAGGGCGCCCAGATTGCTGTCATTGACTTTGTTTTGTCGTTGCAGAGGTGTGCTGGCATTGCAGAACAGCGAGACATCCTGGTGTCTTACATCACAAAGGTAGCGAGGAACACCGGGAAGGTAAGTGGAGGGCATGTAAACAGTGGGCACTCACTCCAGATGTTGTTCTTACAACTCTTACCACTTCAGCTGTAGAACGATGTGTGGTACTACTGTATAGTTCTGGAAAGACCCAGGGTGCTCTTCTAGGTAAATCTTTAAATAGGCCGACCGCTATGTGGGCATTGCCAAGGCTGATGGCACTTTTTTTTTCTGTGTGCGATTGCAGGCTGAGAACATTACCGCTCTCCTTGATGTTCTACCCGACTTCACGGACAAAGAAGTAGCCTATGCCTACCTCATGAAGTGTTACTGTAAGTTGTGCTTCTGTGGCTGAGCCCTAAACACCACCACCCTTGACTTATGGTGGGCTCCTTCTCTAACTCTTTGTCCTTGTCACATTAGGCCATGATGCGCACAACTTCACATTGCAAAACAATTTTCTTTTCCAGCTTTGAACAACAACTGCAGTTCAGCGAAGGAGCTCTATGAGAAGATGTTAAAGGAGAACGTGAAGACAGACGAGCTGTGCCTGAAGAGACTGGCGGTCCTGCTGCGTAACGCAGGGGAGCCGGTGCCCTTCACAGAGCCACCGGTAAGTACGAGGGAAGACGCGGCCACTTGGCTCAGAGTCCACAATTGACTGTCTGTTAGTGAGTCGGAGTCTGACCTCTGAAAAGCAAAGGTGAACTGGGGGCCATTCAAGCTGCTGGTGTCAGAAAGTGGAACCACTGGCTAGAAAGCCTGCGGTGTCGTCGTTGGGACCAGTGACCCTCCATAGCAGATTGTGTGTGGCACATTTAAACACACTGGGGCCCAGTACAGACCCACAAGTATCAGCAATGCGTCACTAGTGGGCTCCAGTTGCAGGACCCCGTCTCAAGTGTCTGGAGTAGTGAAGCCTGGTGGTCACCTGTCACGTGATTACTGAATTTGCCCTGTCGCCTTTCTTAGTGGTGATGGCCCCACTTGGGCTGACCGATGTCCCGTCATCTCCTCTCACATGCGTCTCTCTTTACTTGCAGGAAAGCTTCAAGTATTATGCGGACAAACTGAGGCAGGAGCACCAAGAGCACACCTCCTCCTCCTCCTCCTCCTCTGAAGAGGACTAACCCCATTCACCCTCTGGTTTTTTTTGTTTTTTTTTTTTTTATAAGAACGAAAAGGTTGAATTTGGAAAATTGTGCATCTTTTTGTTTTGCTGGAAAGTCACTGTACAGAAATATTTATCCTGTCGAATAAATCTGCGTTGTTCAGACCACCTTGGTGGGAAACCCAAATCAGAGTTTTGCTTGGGAGTTCAGGCCTCCATTTAAGGGGCTGCTGCTGTTTTCATTGGCAGCACAGGCTTAGGCGCATGTGTGAAGGGCGAGCCAGGCATGCCCTGTGATGCCAGGCCTGAGCCCGTGTGCAGTGCTGCCCTCTCCTGCCTGCATTTCGCTGTTGCCTATTGATGTGTTTATGCATTTTAAGCACCTTAATTACGCCTCCTACTGTGTGCCTGCCTAAAGCTCTGCACACACATTATCCTTTCATTAATGCTGTTTGCCAACATGGCATCCTGTCTGAAAATTGCAGCTCAGCAACTAACGGAGCCAAGTTGGGAGGAGGGGATGCCCAAGCAGATTAACGGCAGCCTGCAATGGGTGGATGCCAGGCAGCGCTGTATTTCCAAAAGGTGCATCCGGGCATTCCCAACACCGGTATCTGTGGCACGTGGGCTGCAGCATGATGAGGTTGGCACCTGATGGTTAAACCTGCAAGACGAGAGACCTGACAGGACCAGGCTCTTTAGAGCTTTACTGGATGCTGAAATTCATCACGTGAAACTCGGGAGGTAAGATTGTTGAATGATAATAATAGTAATAATAATTAAACCTGCAGGATGCCAAGTGAGAAGAAAAGGTAAACCTCTCTGGAGTAAAGCAGCAGACCGGTGAAAGCTGAGGGCCTCACATTGCCAAAGGTAAAAGATGCAACGTACCACGTCAAAGGTGAACCTGAATTGTAACATGACGGGTGGTGAGGAGTCGGACTTTGGGGCCCGTCAGATCTTGTCTTGGTGGTATTTTGGATAATCGAGATGAATAGATGTGACAAACTCGTCCAAACTCTTCTAACGATCAGACCCCCTGTGAAGTGAAGCGGTGGGCAGTTGTCATCTGACTGAATGAGATGGGCCAAGCTGTAGCGCTTGGGTTTATTTGAAGGAGATCGGTACGGATGTAAATCCTGCTCAAAGTCTCACGGCATCACCTGCAGGATATAAAGGTCGCGTGCACACCGCTTGGCACTACGCGTAGCAGAACACCTCCTCAGCGTCGAATACTTGGATCTGTGAGAAATTCACTGGAGAAACCTCCTTCCTGTTGTGTGCCCATTTTAATCTGAAATATTTATGCAGAAACAATAATTAAGATTTAGGCAGGAATCCTCCATCACACTTGGTATTTGGAACTTTAGCCAGGGTAGCACTTCTCCATCAAGACCCCCCTTTAACTACACACCAAGGTTTCAGAGTGCCTTTGACATTCAGAAGCTGGACAGAGACACTCACTCTCAAAATGACTGGAAAAGTGAGACCTGCAGTATGAACAACCCTGGAGGTGACGAGATGCCATCAGCCTAACCCCCCCACTCCAATCATCATGCAGGCCTCAGTCACAAAGTCCGTTCAGTCACAAGATCAGTGAAAACGGCAGGCAGCGCAAGTCTTGGATGCTCTCATGTGCCTTGTGCGTGGTGCCATGCTGCCATCTAGTGGCACAGATTGCTTCTTCAGGGAATTGGAGAGCCCAGCAGATCACCAGTCCTGGCTTGACTTCTGCCTGATGAATTTGAGGCACAGGTAGTAGAAAAACATGAAGACGACGCAGACGGCCAGCAAGATGAGGTAGCAGGCATAGAGTGGGTCAGAATTCAAGTCCATTGCCTCCACGACCTGCAGAAACCAACAGAAATCATGGGTTTGGCCTGGCAAAGGAGAATTTCTACCAGAAGGTAATGACTGACTTTTTTGTGTGTGTGATAAGAACTGAAGTGACTACCAAGATGGGATAAGAGGAGATGTCAGTCCAGCACCCATCAGCTTGTGTACATTTTCAAAGGCCACGTACCTGACTCCCGTCAATATGGAACGTGAAGTTTCCAAGCGTCATCTTGTACTTCAGTCCTATGAACTGGACTTGCATGAGCCCTTCAAAGCCCCACCTCAGAAAAGAGATTTTGGAGAACCACGCTGCCACTGAAAGATAGCAAAAGACCGATCAGAAGGGCAGTCCACATTTCGGACACCTTCCACAAGTTGTGTGTCAGACCACAGACCAAGGAGTCCACCACGCTGTAGCGGTCTTCTATGACTCAGTTTTGCTCTGTGATTGGCAGGTCAGCCATCTTGACCACTAGCACCAA
Organism: Erpetoichthys calabaricus; assembly: GCF_900747795.2. Classification (NCBI taxonomy): domain Eukaryota; kingdom Metazoa; phylum Chordata; class Cladistia; order Polypteriformes; family Polypteridae; genus Erpetoichthys; species Erpetoichthys calabaricus. Next base: position 16,497,826 of record NC_041408.2, on the reverse strand, counting down.
GACACAGACACCACTCCAAAGATGGCCTCTAGGTGCATACGTACAAAATAGTGATCTGCCAATTTGAACGTGTCACCATGATCAGTAAACACTACAATACCTCGAAACGTTGGTCTTCCTTAATTGAAATAAGCATCTCGCCTTGGACTTGAGAGTTCTAATTAGAGAAGGCCCATCGGTGTCTCATCAGAGACTTCACAATAAGGCCACTTAGTCCGCTCATCACTTCCTCTCCCTCTCCGTTTCCCTCCTCGCCTGTCCTGTTACCTCATGCTAACCTTCCTCTGTCCATCATGTCCAGGTTCTTTACTTGGTCTCATCACATCCAAGCACCTCTGGCCTGTCCCTAACGTGGCCCATCTTTATTCCCCCTCTGAATTGTACCACCCTGTCCAGACTTTGTAACACTTGACTTACCCAGCCACATGTTCTCTAGGCTGATGACAAAGCCGCCCGTGAGGTAGAAGGTGGTGAAGAGAGCGTTGCCCATGAAGGAGGACAGTTGCAGTGTCGGTAGGAGAGATGCGCTCCATAAGGCCATAGCACGGCTACAGTACACCACAAGCCAGACGATGAGGAAGTTCAACAGGAAAGGCCCAGTCTCTGCATTGAGGCCTGCCAGCCAGAAGATTGGCACAGCGTATACCAGGGTGAAGGCACAGTGCTCTGGGAGCTCTCCGATCACCTGCAATGGCAGACAGACCTGCTTGTAACTGGGATAACACCAAGCTCGCCATACGCCGGGGGCTTAGTAGAACAGTTTGTTACGATACAACAGGAGTCTCTGCGTTGTTTCTAAAACGTTTACTGGACTGATGTATAATCCAGCGGTGGCAGAAACACAAGTCGATTATTCGTGATATTGAGTTCATATTCATTCTTATAATCTGAACCAAAGCTGCCATGGAGAGGACCTGCCGCGAGGTGCACTGGGGGCACTCTCCATTAGCTTCATTGGGTAAGGCTGATGTCACAGTTGGACAGCATGCCACACCTGAAGATTACGGTCACCCGATCTCATCGCCTCCACGGTCACACAGAGAAAACAAACCTCGAGATGACCAGTTAAGTAACGGCTTCAAATTTCCTATTCCACCGTAAAAAGGATCAGAAGGTCCATACATATTGGCTGCCAAACGACACGGAGAATCTTTTATTCTTCTGTCACTCTGTTGTGGTACGAGAAAGACAAGATCTGCACTGGCTTCAAAGGTCCTCGAGTCTCTCTCTGCTTGAGGCCGCCATTGCTCTGCTCTGTTGCTCTTTTTCGTTCGTTGGGCTCTTCTCTGTCTGCTTGGCGCTGCAGGCTCATTAGTCGTCCACTCTCGTACACACATTACTGGCCCTTATAAGTCTTGCTATGACTGAGCTCCTGGAGACGTCACACTACATGATCGCTGGTCACAGGTGCACACATCTGTACAGTAAGCGAGGGCTTCGACTGAAAATGGCTGGAAAATTCCTGTAGTGTGATGAGGCCTTAAGATGGCTGTACTCTAAACCAAGTGGCTCAACTTTGGAGTGAGGAGATTTCTCACCAGTGTTTAATCCCTCATCACTTTCGACCATTTGGAGTCATTCAGTGCTGTTCCTCCTGTCACAGTTCCAGCTTACTGCGCATTTTATAACCCAACATCAGTGATGTTCTTCACATTAAAAGTTCTCATCCACTGCAACTCCTCTTGGAGGCTTTAGTAAAATGGCAGCCTTGAAACAGTGTAGACCTTTGCTCTTCTGGTTCTTCACCTCGGGTTCAGTACACAAGTCGTCAAGAATGTGGCTGCACGTCTGTCAGACTAGATGGGACAGGAGTGTCATTTAAGTTCTGTCGCCAGCCACCCAGTATGGTGACGATGTTCTGCCGCGCCGGGGAGTATACAAGTGGAGTGATCGGTGACTGATGCAGACGGCCATCGACATCAAAACCTCTGATGAGAAGTGGGAAGAAGCTGCAGCCATCATTCTCACAGCCAAAACAGTAGCAATCGGGGAAGTCCCCTTACAACTAGGAGATTTCATCGGTTTGCAGGCGATGACAAGATAAAGGACATGGCGCTGACTGACTGGCTTTGCACTCACTCACCCGAGGGACACGTGAAGCCTGCAGGAGTCGACCAACAAGTAATGAGTTTGACGACTGCACTCACCTTAGCAAAGAAGTAGGCTGTGACGGAGTACATGCCGTCCTCGAGCTCGTGGAAGATCATCGCCCTCTCTGAGTGGCCTGGTGGAACAAAAAAAAAAAAAAAAGACTGTTACTCGGCCCATGCCATGCGTCACCAATGTGTGGAATTTTATAGAGAAGGTCCGTGAGGTGGACGGTGAGTAGAGCAGCGACGTGTCGCGATCCTCCATTTCTGTAAGGTCACATCACACGGGGTGCCACAGGGTCTCTCTTCCTGCAGTTACACTGCTGATCCCTTAGCAGTAGTCATGTTCTCCCCATTGCGTGGGTTGGTGTTCCACCCACATCTGCAAACGCGTGCAATTCCTAAAGTGGGCTGCGTTTCCAGGGTTATTTCCTGCCTTGTGCCCAGTGTAGCCTCTGCTTCTCCTGAATTGGACTAAGCAGGTTTTAGGACAAAGTGTTCACCCTGCGCTCAAGTGTTACTCATCCAGTGTTTGTTCCTGCCTTGCACCCGATGCTTGCTGACACAGACTCCAGCTTCTCCACCACCCGGCTCTTGTTGTGTCTCGTGTTTGCACGGCCTCGACTAGTGGTGTCCATTCCTAGTCCCGGAGGACCTTGGTGGCTGCAGGTCTTTGCTCCAATGAGGTTCGTCTCCTTTGCTTTCTCTTCCCCTGTACCTCCATTGCCATCATTCTTTTGCCCACATATTCATTGTCTCCTCATTCCATGTCCACTTTAACCTCCTTTCCTGTACTTTCTTAGATTTGTCTCCCACTTTTGTTGTACCCGATTGTTTCATTTCTTATTCTGTCCTTTTTTTTGTTACTCCATACAGCCATCTCAACATTCTCATTTCTGCCACATCTAACTTCTCCTGCACCCCCTTTACTGCCCACGTCTCAGCTCCATACATCATTGCAGGTCTTACGCCCGTCTTTAACCTTCACCTTACTTGTCCGATCACACAATCCTCCTGATACCTTCTTCTGATTTTTCCAAACACACCACACTCTAGGAGTTATCTCTCCACCTGTTTCTCCATCTTGGTCTACCACTAGTCCTAGATATTTCAACTTGTCCACTCTTTTCAGTAGCTCTTCCTGCAGGCTAACGTTTGAATCATTAAACCTCTCATGTTCCATCTTTTTCTCTTCAATCCTCTGACTTCCAAAGCCCTTCTCCATTCCTCCAACCTCTTCTCCACTTTCTCTTTTCTGGTGCCACACAACGCGATGTCATCAGCACAATGTCTGCAGCAGGTAGTTTGATCTTTAATCCTGTGACCAGACCAAAGCGGTCACGAGCTGGAGAAAGACCCCCTGGTGCAGACCCCCCTCTAACTGGATCTTAGGTCTGTTACCCCAGCACTCCCTCACTCATGTCCTAGATAATCCTCACGTACTTCTCCTTTCTCTCTCATGCACCTCCAGACCTGTTGACGTGACACTTTACCTTAAGTCTTCTCTAAATCGATCAATGCCACATCCTTTCCATTTTTTTCTCGATCTTCTGGATGGGCCGTCGCAATGCAAAGCCTGCTGCTTCTTATCTCACTTTAACTCTTTGAGGGCTGAATATTTTTTCCAAAAAAACTCGGTTTTCTGAAAAGCACACAAAGCAAACGTCTCACACATCAATCGACATACAACTTGGGGTACCGTGGCAGCTGTCACTGTCTGTTCTCCATTTGTGGTGCCAGCGTCTGCGAAGGGGCGGCTCGTTTGCCAGCAGGAATGTGGGGCAGGCCACCTGCCTGGCTGTCTTCACACGGTGGTGGCAGTCGCAATGCGCTACAATCTGGTTTGTACCTCATGTCATCGTAAGTGGTGATCCTCCTAAAGGAGCCTCAGCTACACAAACGTGTTCAGCACCACGAGCAGCTGGGGACCAACCAACTCATGCTGGTCTGTCAATTTCCTTTGCAATCTCCACCAAAATTGGAGTCTGACAAGTCAAGAGTGCAATTCCGCGATAACACGCAAGACGTCATCGATGGAGTATTTTGCTTTGTGCATTCGTTTTGGTCTCCTGTCAGACGTCGATGCCATTTTTAAAGGTTGATTGCCCTTCGCTATCCATGGGTATGCAGGAAGTTGAGGTCAGAGCAACAAAGCTAACTTTCCTTCTAGCAAACAGAGTCGAACTAAAACGTTTTATCGCCATTGATGGCTGATTATTTTCCTCTACCCCCAAATTTCGACAACTGTCGACTATCAAATAATAAAAAAGAGCAGCTCACTAAACAATGAGATCAGTTTGAGGTAAAACGACTCGCAGATTGTGAAACTGGTTGGATCCAAAACCTACAACCCCGGGGGCCACTGGGACCGGACAGCCCTGGCCTCAGCTGTTGAAGTCGGCTCTTGAATGTGGTGGCAGACGGAGAAGCCGTCCCACATTCAGTACAGAAGGCCTTCCATAAATGTCCTGGGTGCTTACACATTCGTGATGGGGTAAAGATGCCAACTGTCTAGCTCAGTGGTGGCAAACCTATGGCACGCGTGCCAGAGTGGGCACTGGCGCTGTCGCCCCAGCACAGAGTTCATTACTAGAAAGTGTGATATGTGGCCGGCCTTTCATCCTGGCCAATACCCCCAGGCCACCAGGTGGAGCACTCCCTGCAGCATGGAGGTGCCCCGAATGCCAGCAGGGAATCCTGGACAATGTAGTTTTTATCCCCAGCCCTGTTGGATACCTTGGGGCCCGCTAGAAGGCGCTGCAGGGAGGAATAAAGACTACTTGCCTTATGCCCCGGAAGTACGTCCGAGTCACATGGACAAGGGGAACGATGTGCTTCCGGGGTGAAGAAAGAATGATTTGTATCTGTCACATGGACAGAGAGGGTGAAACACTTCCGGGTCAAGGACTATAACAGGATTGTGGGAAATCGCAGACGGAGAGCTGAGCTGGGTGGTAGGGTGGCTAAGTGTCTGGGAGTGTGGAGGATTGTGAATTATTGTAGTTTATTATTATTGTACTAGTCATTTAGCCCGTTACAATAACGGGCGCTAGAACAGTAGGACCTCATTCTTTTTGTTGGTCGTATTTTTCTTTGTCTTTCAGCCTTTCTTTTGTTGATGTTTACTTGCTGAGCTGACCGTTCTTCGTGGGCTGCCGCCGTGTATTGTGTGCCTTTAATTTTCTGTGACAGTAATACTGTCTTGTACGTCCGCTGGCTTGTACGTCGGTAATATGCCTTTAATCTCCTCTGACAGTAATACTGGCTTGTATGTGGCTGTAATATGTGTCACTGTATGGTGTACCTTTAATTTCCTCTCGCAGTAATACTGGTTTGTATTTCCGTTAAACGCCTGTAACTTTCTCTGACAGTAATATCACACATCGCACCGTGCCCCGTGCATGCGCACTTCACCAGAAGACACCCACACACGGACACCTGGACGCACGCAGGGATTTTATTAAAGAGGATGAGTATTGTGGAGAGGAGGGTGCTTTGTGCACTTTATTATTATAATAAATTATCATTCTGGACTTTTATCTGGTGTCTGATGTCTGGTCTGAGGGTTCAAGGGGTCGACAGTGTCTCTATCTGTCACAAAAGCCAGAGGGACGCGGGGCCAGGCTGCTCCCCTCCACCTCTCCACATGCGCTGGAGGACATTTCTCACATCACACGCCCCTCTGCCCAGCAGCCCAATGGGCGCGTTTCCTCCGCGGGCGGCTCACATGCGGCGCGGACGGCAGCCTGTTGAGTCTGTGGCGAAGGCGATTCCCGTGGTAGGGTTGGAGGGGATGTGGTATAGCGGGTCCACAGCTCAGAATTGAAAAGGCCAGTTTTAAAAGATAATCGGGCGCATTCACGGGTTTTTATTTTTATGGGGTGTGTGTTAGTTCGGCCGAAGCGATTCCCGGGAGCTTTATGGTGCGGGCGGTCCTCTCAAGTGCACAGGTGAGGAGTCGTCCACATCTGTAATTGTTGCCGGGATCTGATAATCGCCACACCTGATCCACGTCCCCGTAATAAAAAATGAGAGAGAACGGGAACGGAGGTTAATGGGGAAGACCTGCATGAAACACTTGAGAAGATAGAAGGGATGACAACGGACAGCACAGTTAGTTCTGGAAATGAAATCCTTAAAGTGTGGAATTCTCTGCCACGTAATTTTAAGTCAACGGAAGCACTTGGGATTGCTTACCTTGCTTTGTTTGGATCATCTTATGTTTGTGAGCGGCTCTTGTCAGCTTTGAATTTGATCAAATCTGACACCAGAAACAGACTAACGGTTGACCTGAGTGCTGCTGTCAACCTTACAAAGTATGAGCCGAGGTTAGACAAATTATCAGCATGCACACAACAGCAAAAATCACATTAATTGTTCAAAAGCACGTTTACCTTTCAATGAAAAGTTGTTTGTTTGTATCATTGAAAGCGCTGTGATTGTGTGTTAATGTACGAGTTGTTTTAGTTAGTATTCAGGTTAAATTGCCGTGTTGGCACTTTGCGATAAATAAGTGGGTTTTGGGTTGCAGTTTGGGCACTCGGTCTCTCAAAGGTTCGCCATTACTGGTCTAGCTGGACAGGTTTGCGTGTTCCTAGAAATACTACGACGCCCATTAAACGAAAAACTCACACTTGGCAATGACATCCAAGACCACAGCAAATGGCGTGAGAGTTGTCATCATGTACATCAGGACTATGGTGTCCTGGATGGACAGCTTGGTGTCACCAGCACCAAAGTACAGAAAGCCAATCAGCAGGGACATCAGCAGAGCCTCACAGCCATGGATGAGCAGAGTCGGCAGGTCTCGGAAGTCATTGGAGACCTGGCGTCTGCAGAAAGAGAATGGAAAAAAAAGGTCAGCCTCACGTACAAGATGACAACAAGGCAAAGACTATGTGAACCAAAGCAAACAAAATCCTAATCAACAGAGAGACCGTCAATGGGGGCAGTCTGGACACTTCAATTCGGAGGTCTTCTCCTCTGTCCCGTGGAGAATTCTTGTGATGAGGACTTTGCTCCGCCGTGGGGAGGGAGTCACAGCTGGCCGTTATTCACGATTTTGCACCCTTACCGCAACAAAATGGAAAACTGCTGCAGGCTTCCTGGCAACTGGTCCTTGGATTTGGCCGGAACATTGATGACCTCCTCGGGAGCCTTCGAGGTGGAACTACAGATGACAAAAAGGAGAGTTAAGCAGACATCTCTGAAAAAGGACCAGTTCAGCTTCTTCCCAGATAAACAGGTTGAGGACACTTGGGAAAGACAGAAGGAGAGACGCACATGGTCAGTGATGGAACGGTGGGGTTCACAGGGTCACTTAAACAGCCAAGAAAATCCCTAAAACCAAGTGTCAGAGAAGCAGCCCACAGCTGGGCCTACAGTGTACACCGGCAATTTCTACATTACCAGGCTGAACGAAGAAACAGGAAAACAAAATGGTGAACTAAGAAAAGATTGAAATTACAAGGAAGAATAAACGTGTGCCATGACACGACACTTGTAGCGATTCTCATCGAGTCAGCGGCAGTCGTCGAGTTGGACATCCCCAGCAAGTCACCTCGACCAAATCAAAGCAGTTTGAAGTACGTGACCACCAGCAAATGCTCGTCTGCTGCACGGAGGGCCACTGTGAGGAGTAAGGATGAGGGCCGTTTGGACCTCGCAGACACAACAGAACGGGAAAAAGAGAAAAGGGCCGCAGAGTGGAGCTGCAGAGCCTCCGCAGAGCACCCACATTACTGCACACTTACTCAGGGAAAACACAACAGTTAAAAGAGGAGTGTGTCGTGTGGTGCCTCTAACACAACAATGTGGAGCATTACAAGAAACAAGATAATGTGTTGGGGAGTCCACCAGTAGTAATGGCAGTACTACTACATGAGCATGAGCAGATCCTGACTGACTAGCAGAGTAAAGAGTTGGGTTTTTATAGGTGGAGGACAAGAAGGGGTGGGATCTCGGGTGGACATGAGGGCGTGGAGGAACAGAGGAAGTGGGTGGAGTCTTAACTAGTCTTTCCTTGTGGTGGTCTGTGGAAGAGAGAGGAAAGGCATCAGTACCGTTCATCAACCCCTGTCTCTGCATCTTACTCCCAGTTGAGCCCTTAGACTGCCTCCCATGTGCACGTGTTGTGACAATGACTACATTAAAACGGTCCGTTTAAAGAAATGATAAGGCACCAATGTACGGTAATCCATATCTATATATTCTATACAAGGACCCATATACCGGCATCAGAGTCGCACCTCAACAGTTTCAGGTGATAGTGACGTGCGATGAACGAACAAACGTGTTGTTTTGTCTCGGTCTCTGAATGAATGTACTGTTACAATGACACTAAAGAATGAATCTCTTTGAGGCATGCACAGTGCACGCTGCATTTTATATTGCATTCTACAACAGTCCGGGGCTATCATCTTAACTTCACTTAAAGGTCTTTAGGAAATAGCTCCATCCATCCATTTTCCAACCTGCTGAAGCCGAACACAGGGTCACGGGAGGCCTGTTGGAGCCAATCCCAGCCAGCACAGGGCACCAGCCCACCACAGGACACGCACACACACACTAGGGACAATTTAGGATCGCCAATGCTTAGGAAATAGCTGATCAGTAAATTGTTTCAGCAAAACAGTCACGACGACAACTAGCCAATGACTGCCTTGGTAGATGACACCAAGCACCGCCCATTGATCACTTCACCCTGACTGTCGCGGCACACAGACTGATTGAATGAACCGGTATGCTCCCTACTGGTCTGGAGGAGCTTTGCAAGTTCATTCACAAACTGCAGACATGACACTCGCAGTACGCTGCATCGCAGTTCACCTCACTGATGATGTGTGTATGGCAGACTGGGATAGAAAAGAAGGAAATTGTGAGAGATTCATCCAAACCTGAAACTAGTTTTATTCGGGCATACTTCAATGTTCTCTCAGTTTTATCATGGTGTGCGCACTATTCTAAGATTCTGTTTGTTTGGTTCTTTTCTTTTAATTTCTTGTTTTCGAAGTATAGGGAAAGTATTGTAATCGTCCAAAAATTCGATTTTGACAAATCTTGATACAGTCGATTCCGCTCAATCGGACCACATCGGGACGCGATCATTTTGGTCCTAATAACCGGCTGGTCCGCTTACAGGAACATGCCCTATACATGTGCAACCAAGATGGGACATGCTATAAGTAACATATTAAAATGTCATTATGACTTTAATTGTGCTCCACACGCATATGGCAAACATACAAACAAGAACTACGTACATGTACATGTACGGATGCTTACAACTTTATTTATTGAAAAAGAAATCTACAAATTCTTCGAAACGATCTACACGACACTCAGGATGCGAAGCACAATAAAAAAGGTTACATTACCAAATTCCAGTCAATGTTTGAAGAACTTGTCTAGTGTGATCTGACGCATTCTGTTGACGCACTGCACTTGAACAAAATCACCACAAACATCTAACGCATGAAATAGCGGCGCAAAGTTTCAATGCATTTTCTGGCATCCTGTGTTGTCACTTGCACTAACTCATTAGGGTCATCATCATCACTTTCCTGGTCTTCTGATGCTGTCATGTGTTTCGCTGCAATTCGAGCAACAATTGAAGCAAAAGCTTTCTTGTGTAAACTTTAATCCTTATTGACAGGAAGGAATTCCTTGCACGGACACTCTTGTTTACGCTCGACTTCATGTCGCCGGCTACTGGGCAGTCCGTTTTAGGAAAGAAAGGGCAGGCATGTTCACCCCCACAGGTTTGCACTTGGTACAAATTTTCCGACTTCCTGACCTTTGATAAAAAGCATAAATTCTCCTGGGGAGCCCAGGGATCCTCCCGATGTCGCTGACCCGCTTTACATCCACTTTCCGCGGGCGACTTGTGGCTTCTTTTTCTTATTCTCTGTCACGTTCTTTGGTCCGATTAAACGGAATTTTGGTCCAAATAAGCGAACAATATTAGGCTTATGTAATATGATCTGTTTCGGCACTTTAGGATTCAGTCCAAATAAGCGGCTGGTCCGATTAACAGGTGGTCCAATTAACCAGAATCGACTGTATTTTAGACTTCTGAGTCCGAAAATACCATTTTTGGAATTATGTCTGTGTGTGCGCGTGTGTGTAAACACGATAACTTGAGTACGTGCTCGTTTAGTTCAACCAAATTTGCTTACAAGTGTTTGGTACAAAACGTAGATTTCTATCAACTTTTCAGCTATTTCTGAAGTGGTACTTTACCTCTTATTCATGTAGCTGTGTTGTCTGATTTATTCAACTTTACTTTTATCATAATTGTTCAATATATTATTGATTTAATTTGATTAGTAGTTGATGGTTCTTTAATGTACATAATCTAAAAATCTAATCATTGTCCTACAGTTTACTCTTCAAATATCCATCCCCATATCTGAGTATACGAGAAAGTCTCGGGGGGACCAGTCCCGATTTTTTCTATTTGTTGTTGTAATTGTATTTATTGTCAAAGTTCAATAAAGAGGAGTATTACTATTATTATTTTGTTGCTTGCTTTTTATATTTTTGGTGGTTAAAGTTGTTACACTGTTATGTTACAATTCTAGATTTTAAATTCAAATATACTGAAGTGAACGGATCGGTGATTCAAAGACTCAAATCATTTTGGTGAACTGAATCACGACAGAGGATTATTTTGCGCATCACTAGAAGGTGCATGGAAGTTAGGTTAGGTTTCTTTATTTAGTCATGTTTACACAGGAAAACATGAAATTTGCCTTCTCAGTTGCATCTAATAACAAGTAACAGACAGAATGAAATAAAACAGACAAATAAAAATAAGAAAGGTTAAGGTAAGGCAGTTAGATAAAACATATCTATACCAAAAAAAAAAAAAAAGGTTACAGGATATATATCAAAACCTTAAACATTATCTCCGATATTTCTTATTGAAAAGTCGTATGGCACTAGGAAGAAAGGAGTTTCTGGAGCGATTTGTGTGGGTTTTCAAAGCAACTGTCCTTCCTGATTTACTGAAGTTTAGTTCTACATGTAATGGATGTCTGTCATCAGTGGAGATGATTTCCAGTTTCTTTAGCATTGCCCTCTGACACACACTAGTCAAATCATCTACATCAGCCCCAATAACTTTAGCTGCATACTTCGTAATCTGCTGGAGCTTTTTTGAGTTTTGGTTTGTCAGACTATTAAACCAGGCAATGAAACTGAAAGTGATCACGGACTGGATCATACTACGATAGAAGGACAACATGAGGTCCTTGTCTACTTTAAATAGTTTGAGTTTATGGAGGAGAAATAAGCGCTGGTTGCATTTAGAAAATAATTTTTTTGTATTTGTATTCCAGTTAAGATTGTTATCTAGGTAAGTTCCTAAGTATTTATATTCATTCACTATTTCTACCTCCTCTCCCAGAACTACAATAGGTGAACATACAGATTTCTGTCTCTTAAAATCAAATATCATTTCTTTGGTCTTTGTTACATTCAGAGTGAGAGAGTTTTTATTGCACCAGGTTACCATACAGTCCACCTGATTTAGATAGTGGCTTTCATCCTCCCCAGATATGCGTCCTATGATCATGGTGTCATCCGCATACTTAATAATGGAGCAGTGGTCATTGTTCTGTCTCAGGTCACTGGTGTACAGAGTAAACAGTAATGGTGATAAGACACACCCTTGTGGACTTCCTGTGTTTGAATGAAGAGCTTTTGAAAAAGTGTCCTGAACTTTAACTGTCTGTGAACGATTTAAAAGAAAGTTCTGAATCCATAGTGTGATAAATGGGTTTACATTCATACTGTTTAATTTCCCAATCAGTATATGAGGCTGTATAGTATTGAACGCTGAAGAAAAATCCAAAAATAGTGCGTTAATATCAAAGGAAGCATCCCAAGTTGCACGATTTTTTTGAAGCCAGTTAGTTTAAGTGTTTTTAAATGACGTTAACGGGTATTCTCAGGGTCGCCAACCCCTGGGTACGGTCTGACTGTCTCCAGGACACTCGCGGTGTTTCAAGTCCATGACACAGTGATTACGTTCCCTGAAATGTTTCGAGACGGGCCGCTATACATCTTCGGACTGCCCGTTGACAGGGCCGTCTTAATGGCATCATAGACCCCCGGGCAAAGCAGTGCGCTGGGGCCCCTGTTCCAATAACAAAACATAGACAGGCCTCGGAAACATTGTGGGCCCACTGTGCCCAGATGTCAAGCTGGCCCTGTGTGTTGTAGCCATATTAGCAAAACGTATTGTTATGTTCGAGATGCACCATGGGTTTGAAAATAAAGTTAAACTTCTCTTGTACTTGTTATATTTAAGCAAGTTATTGACAGTCAGAAGTGGCAAACGTCCAACGCTTTGCAAATGTGAAACTATGCTTGAAAGTCCTCATAGCATTGTCTGATTTGTTCTTCCCTGCGGTTTCTTCTCGTATAATCTGATACGCCCAATCCGCAAGATGAACAACTGCTGTCATCAAATGTGACATTCCCTGTGATCACTTCAACATGCTCAGGGGATGAGATCATCAGACAGGGCACTCATCATTTTTGACATCCCACCCGACTAGAAGCTGTGCAAAGTGACATCGGCTTTAGCGGAGCTCCACTGAGAATCAGGTGTCACCACACATCCAACTTTGAGGAATTGTGCAGAGCTGCAGTATATGGAATCTCCTGTGTAAAATAAAGAGGGTTTGAATGGACCTGACCGGGTACTGAGTAAGTGACCGTGTGAGTGTATGGCATAGCATCCTGCCCTCTTCAGGCTCATAAACATGGAGGACGCACCAAAACCAGAGCCTGTCCATCCTGATCTTCTTAACCAGCGTGGAGCCGTCTGTTCTGTTGCCCTACCTGGTATCACTGGTAGAAGCTGAATCTTCACCGTTGATCTCGGTGGGCCTCCAGATGAAGTCATCGGTGTCCTTCACCTTATCCCAGAACTGGACAGTCAGTTCCCGTACCCTCTGCTCGCACTGGGCCTCTTGCTCTCGGCTGCGCCTGTCAATGCTGATCAGATCAACTGCAAAGAAGACAGCGAGAGTCATCAGAGCTTCACCTCTTGTGGCCGCTGCCTGTGCCATGGCCACTTCATGCAATTTTATCTGTAAGAATGTCCATCTGTCCTTCCATCCGGTACCCAACTGTAGAGTCTGGGCAGACAGGACACATACGTGCCCACCGATGTGCTGAAGACTTACCACACACAGACACAGACCCCGTCCAGACCTCAACACGACTCTGCAGTTGGCACCTTTGGCTTTTAAAGATCTCGTTCTACTGCAGTCGCACCCCTCATGGTCTGATGCTGTCAGTATCGTGTAGCTTGAGCTCTAATTGGCACACCGTTTACCCAAAGCTGCCAGGAAGGGTACCATCTCCCTGCACTTCAAACTGGGTAACTAGTTAGAAGATGACTGCTGTTTCGATCTTTGTTAATCTAAATCCTTATTCACGCTCACGCCATACACTTTTTTCAAGTCAAGCTACCTTGGACGGGGGTGACGAGTGGGCCATGTGAAAAACTGAGTCACTACAGCCACACAAAAAGACAGGTCCCTGAAACGTGCATTGCATTATGGTCCCAAAGGACTAACATTGAGTTACACGACGAAAAAAAAATATGAATAACAAAATGTTTTAAAACTAGAAAGCAAGCGGATCACCGCTCCGCCCAAGATCAAGGTTCCAACACCAGCAGGTTGCCGCGCCACATGTGCTTGACGTTTAGCGGATGCCGCAGCTGTCTTTCTTTTTCATCTTGTCATGTAATCGGCTTTTACAATTTGCTTTACACACAGCAGAAGTTGCGGCTCCTCTTTTTCTGTCTGCCATGTCACCTTCTTAAATCAGTTAAGACGTGAACCCCAAGAATTTTGGAGACATTACCGCCAGCCACATTTGATGCTTGTATCACATTATAAGAGTGGTGGCTCCAAGGCTAAGGATCTGCGCTGGCATCCCAAAGGTTGCCGGTTCGAATTCACTGCCAAAAGAGATGCTACTCTGCTGGGCCCTGGAGCAAAGCCCTTAACCTTCAATTGCTCCAGGGGTGCTGTACAATGGCTGACCCTGCGCTCTGACCCCAAGGGGTATGCGAAAAGATGCATTTCACTGCGTGTTGTCCTCTATAACTATGTATGTGACAAATAAATAAAGAATTGAGACCACGGGTGCCCAACTCCAGTCCTGGTGGGCCGCAGTGGCTGCAGGTTTTCATTCTAACCATCTGAGCCGTTTTTACTGCCCATTAACTTGTTTTGCCTTCGTTTTAGTTGACGTGACTCAGACCCTTAGTTGTTTCTTTTTCTTTAATGAGCAGCCAAACAATAACGAGACACAAAACAAGACCAGCTAACCTGAAAATAAATAATGGTGAAGGTCTCGGCCATGTTGGTCTGCTCAGGTCACCAAAACATCTTGACAGTGGTCTTATTAAAAAAACAGAAAATCAACAGTCTGCTGTGGCAGAACGAGAGCAGCGACAAGTCCTGATATTCATTAACAGCGAGAATCGGCTTCTCATTAAGAAACTGGTTGGAGTTTGACGTTCCAGTGTAGCTGGTCATCTGTCAGCTCGTTTCACATCTCATTTCTGTTTGGCTGCCATTTAATGAAGAAACGAATCAATTCAGAGGACTGAATCCTTCAAAACTGGACTATTAAAATGGAGTTAATTAGCAGTGAGAACTGATTAGGAAAAGGGTTAGAATGAAAACCTGCAGCCACTGCGGCCCACCAGGACCTGAGATGGACACCCCTGGTTAAGACCAAGATGAAGGCTCTAGCTTCAGTGGTTCTCTAGTAATGGCGTGACAGACAGACCTCAGCATTTTATAGAAGCAGATCAAGAAATAAATTAAAGAAAACACTTAATGGCGTGAGCATTCCTAGTAGGATACAAAGTCAAGGCGGCCTGTCATGGCCTCAGACTCACCGTAGAAGTCCGACGGGTTGCAGTACTGAGGGCAGGGATACCCCAGGGTGGTGAAGTAGGGCACCATGTCCTTGGCTGCCCCGCAGTAGGCCACTGACCCAGTGGACAGGAGCACCACCAGGTCGAAGAGCTGAAAGATGTCAGAGCGAGGCTGGTGGACCGACAAGAGCACCAGGCGGTTCCCCCTCGCCAGTCTGGACAGCGTGATCACCAGATTGTGTGCTGTGAAGCTGTCCAGTCCGGAGGTCGGCTCATCAAGGATGAGGATCCCTGCAAGTAGAGAATCTCAAGTCAATCAATGGTGGCACAACAGTTTGGCTTGTCTGCAACCCCTGGAGAGAAGGAGGAGGGCACCAGAGCGCCATTATGCTGGACTGTTGAGACAAACCGCATAATCTGGAAATGGCTGGCGCGACACAGTGAGACAGTGGAGAGAGGGACAAAGAGAGCCGGAGAACAGGCTGCAGTGTGGCACACGGTGCACAGAGGTACCTACTAGGCTGCCGTGAAGGTTTCAGAGAGTGCTTGGCATATAGTGAAGGCCCACTTTTGGGCACTAGACAACCATAAAGGGCACGCTGCCCAGAGTAATTCTGAACTCCGGTGTGGGCACTCTGTCCGCTCACCTGGGTTCCACAGCAGCTGCACAGCAATGCTCACCCGCCGCCTCTCGCCACCAGAAACACCCCGGATGTACTCATTGCCAACCCGTGTGTTCGCACACTGGCGCAGTCTCAGCTCGGCAATCACATCTTCAACCTGCGGTCAGCAGAAAACAAGTGGTCAGCATGAGGCGCACCCCCGACTACACGCTGAACACTAAGGATCATCTGGTGCCCACCCTCTGCTCCCGCTGCTTGTCGGTGAAGTGAACGGGCAGACGCAGTCTCGCCACAAATGTCAGCGTCTCCCGGACGGTCAGGTGGGGCAGCAGGCGGTCCGACTGTCTCACGTGGGCAATGCTCTTCCTGACCAGCTGAGGCGAACTGGGCTTTCCATTGATCAGAAGCTCGCCAGATGCAATCTTGCCGCCCTCGTCTCTACAAGTGATGATATCCAGCAGGGAGGTCTTCCCGCAGCCTGTGAATAAACGAGACCCATCATGGAGGGTGAGCAAAGGGGCTGGCAGTCCACACCGGAGAGGCTGCCACATTTACCTGAGCTGCCAATGACTGCCAGCATTTGGCCGCTTTGCACCTTCAGGTTGAGGTTCCCGATCACAGACACGTCATCTCTGCCTATCTCCCAGGGCATGCGGAACTCGGCCAGCTTCTCGTGCCATGGCACCTGGGCAGCCATGTTGACCTGTTTGGAAAGCATTATTTTAGCTCAGAAAGGGTGCCAGCTTTGTGATCAGGCACACGGATGCCAGCTGAAATTATCTACAATACATCCAAATATCCAATCACTGGCCATGGAGCGGGACCCACCTGATAGTGCAGCTGCTTGACCTCCAGAACGTTGGGTGCCCCGCTGTAGGTGAAGTACAAGCTGCTGTCCTCATCGGGGCCAGCGAACAGCCCATCCCGATACCTCTGAAGACCAAGAGAGAAGCACATAAGTGGCATGCACGCCACCAAGACAGGGTGCCCATTCTTCATAAGACACATGAAGCCTCATCTTTCATCTGCTGACCACAGGTGACCCTTTCCTGGACTCGGTGGTCTTGTCTCTCACACATTATTTCTTTTCTAGGGAATTTGCCCAGAATGCAGCCTGCAGGGTGAAAGGTTTTCCTACATACTGGTGTGCCCGACATTGGATTTGCACTCGGGTGGCACCATGGTTGGTGTTACTGCCTCACAGCTCTGTGACCTCAAACCCCAGCCTGGTCACTGCCTGTGTGGCATCTGATTGATCCCCCCAGTTGCTCGACTTTTTGTCACTCCTTCCAGCGACTCTACATTGGCACTGTACATATGAGTGTGCCCTTACACGGACTGGCATCCCACCCTGTCATGCTCAGTCATTCTAAGATATTCTGCAGGAACTGGATGAGCAGATATTGATAATAAAAGAATGGAAAGTACATTTGTCCCACTTCTTTATATTTTTGTACTGGACTGGCATGTGCCCAGCGAGTGGACTGCCCAGCACGCAACTTGTTTTGTGTGCTGTGGATGAGGCAAACCACCATGTACTGTTCTCACTTGATTTATGCCCGTCAGTCCACGCCACAGTGAAGCTTTACTGCGCCAGCCATCCCAACTCTCCCCTCCCTGTGCCCACTTCCACAACGACACCTTACCCCCAGCTCACTTACCCAGGCAGGGGGCTCCATGCTGTGTGGACGTCTGCTGGCTTTGTCCGCGAACAGGCAACTCACCCTGAGCTCGCCACTCCTGCAGCTGGCCGAGTTGGTTTCACTTTTTCAGACTCTAAATGGGGGCAAAGGTTCCACCCGATAAGCAGCGCCGCAGCGGCAACAGGAGCTTCAGAGCAAAGAGTGGCGCAGTAGGCTCCTGCAGCATGGACGGCTCAAACGCCCCCAAGGACGACCTGGAGCTCCGCAGTAACAGAGAGTGGCGTTGTCATCCGGGGACGGCGGGGAATCGGCCCTCCTGCAGCCTGAGCGTCAGCCGCGTGTCCTACTCGGTGAGGTGAGTGCCAAGGGGCTGGGAAACGGGGAAGGGCTTTGTCTGTGTGTTTTTACGAGGTGGTGGGCTGAGAGTGACCACCAGGGAGCTGCCATGATGGCCAGGCGAGCTGAGTCACCACATCGCTGCTTCTGTGTCCTTCTGGTGTGAGGCGGCCATGACCAGCACTGCGCCCCGATCGTCAGTTTGGCCAAGGACGGGGGGGCATCACGTTGCCCTCTTTTCAGTTGCTGCTTGTGACCCACCAGCCAGGTGTCACACTGCTATTACTTGTGTTTACCTTGGCCATATGACCTCACCGAGGGTCTTCTGACATCTTCCGACTCCCCCTCTCCTGTGTCCCTGCTCTGCGTCACCTTGCTTTTTGATTCCTGATGTTGGACAGCAGAACATCAATGAACTTTGCTGCCCCTGCATGACCCTCGTCATCGTCCTCAGATGCTCCATGTCAGGGGTAGGCAAAGTCAGACCCGGAGAAGCGTAATGGCTGCCGTTTTTGGTTAATGACATACGTAACCCTGCCAGTTTCAGATCTTATTGAATGTCGTGGCTTCGGAGTGTTCTTGTTCTGCCATGTCAGGTCATTCTTAGATCGCAGATTTTTTTCAGTGGAAGGTTCTCGTCCAACTGATTTGAATCCTGAAGCTGATTAGCAATTCTCAATGCTTGACTTGCTTTGCTTTCTTTTAAACATCTTAATGAATCCGAGAGTTCATGACCAACACACACAGGTGTAAATGGGGACAAGTAAGATGGAGAACTGCTGGCTCCTTTGCCATCTTACTGTAAATGAGGAGTAAGTTCAAAAACAGCGACCACAATAAGGTGGAGACAAATAAAATGAAGCTTGAGGAGCAGCAGCTTTAACGGCAGTAACAGACGACATCTCATCAGGAAACTGGACGAACAAAAACCTGCAGCTCCTACGGCCCCCCAAGTCCGACTTGAAGGTGACCTTCTCTGTCCTTTTTCCTTCTGTCCATGTAAGGCTCCTCACCTCGGCTCTTTGTGTGACCCCTCTGTCACTTGCTACACAAGGTGACATTCCAGTTCACTGCCATCCTTGTGATCACTCGGCACAAGGCCTCTCTGCCATCCAAACTGCCCTCTTGCTCTTAGCTTGTAGCTGGGCTCCCTGACCTGTCGTCTCACTATTTTCTTGCGTCCGCACTGCCACTGGTGGCTTTTTCTGATCACTCTTGATGTGACTGCTCACTCCTATCATCTAGCTGACCACCGGCCGGCCACCTTTTTCTCACAGGCTGAAAATGTTACACCGGGTCAGGCCACTTGCAGAAATTCTTAGATGGTTCTGTGCTGATGGGGTCTGTTAACAAGAAGGAGGAGACAGAGGAGAGGAGTCCAGTGGAGGACCTTGTGAAGTGCAAAGAGAACCTCAACATCAGTAAAACCAAGGAACTGCTTATGGACTTTCATCACACCAGAGAGCCTCCACGCCTGGTCACAATTCAGGGAGTGGATTTGGATGTGGAGGTGGTGATTCACTACAACTTCTTGGTGGTCCCCATCAATCTGTCCATTTACATGCACACACAAAACTGGGATAAGGGGAGTAACTCAGTTAAGGAAGAAACCCGATTTCTTCAAAATCATCATCAAGTACACCTATGGAATTCTCCTTTGGCAAAACACTCTGACGTCATTCATCTGTGCAGAAAAAGGTTAAGTCATCATTGGTCAATGTGTCTCTGAAAACGAGCAATGACGTCTGCGATGATTATCTTGTGTTTTATGCAGGGTGAGTCAAACTGAAGTAGCACATTTCTCCAGGTCATTGCGTGAGGTGGAGGCAGCCGAGTGGGTTGGGATGGGGGTCCTTTGATAGGCGATCCCTTGTAGTTTTCAGTCGGCCATGTGCCCTGGTCCGGTGCAGGGAAGCGTTCTTCAAAAATAACGAATCCATCATCGCTACGCAACGCGCCTTCCAAACACACTTCAGCATTCCAAGTCCTAAATCAGAAAACAATTCTTCAGTGGGTGGCTAAATTTCGACAGACGGGTACAACATTGAACAGGAAATCTCCAGGCCGAACGAACGCCTGAAAACATCCAAGCTGTAAGGGCATCAATTTTGCCGTCTCCTAGACGTTCAGCGCACAAACCTGCATCTGCCTCCGGCATTTCCAACATGTCTTTGAGGAGGGTTTTGCATGAGGACCTTAATTTCCATCCATACAAAATGATGGTAGTGCAGGAACTCACGGAGTGAGACTGGGAGAGCCACAGAGAGCAGTGTGTGAACATTCTGCAAACCGTTCATCGAGATGTCATCGTCATGTGCATTGACGAGGCTCATTTCCATTTGAATGGTTGCGTAAATAAGCAAAACTTTCGCTATTGGGCTGAAACCAACCCTCGTGAACTTCATCAGAGACCCCTACACAGTGAGCGTATGGCAGTTTGGTGCGCCGTTTCAGAATTTGCCATTGTACACCCTTAACTTTTTTGAGGAGTGGGGAGCAACGGTCACCGTCACTTCACAACATTACATTGAAATGCTAGAGAACTGGAACAAATGGATGTGGTGCATACCTGGTTTCAACGGGATGGAGTAACAGCTCATACAGCGCACAGATCCATGCAAGTTTTACGGGCGATGTTTCCGAGGAAGCTGATCGCCACGCAGGGAGATGTCGGGTCACCTGATCTCACTCCATGTGATTTATCCTTGTTGGTCTTTCACAAGTTGAAGGTCTACACACACCGGCTTCAAAACCTTGAAGTCCTCAAGGACTCTATTCACCACGTAATCGCCAAATGAGTCATGCGAGCGTTCAGAAATCGTCTCGAGGAGTGAATCGCTAATGATGGCCACCACCTAGAAGACCTCATTTTTAAAACACAGTGAAAAAATCTTATCTTGTATACCCTTTCTTGAGTCGTAATGAAATTTATTTTATCTTGTAGTATTTTTGTAGAATAAACGTTTGAAATGCGGTACTTCGTTTTGGCTCACCCTGTAAGTAAGTTTAGCCCCTCGTATGCTGTGAAGTCAAGAGCCACCGATGATTCTCAGCATGAAGACCTGATCTCACTCTTTCTAAATATTAACTGTCCATCAAACACTAGGATTAAAGCTAAACTCACATTCTATTAACAGCTTTTTGTTTTCCGGATTGCATGCAGCACACTGTTTTCTGTTTGGCTGCGTAACTGAGCCTTGCAAAGGAGCGTCAGACCGGTAAGTGTGCTGCTCGCCTTACACGCAGCGCTGCCGGGATGATAGTAATGCAGACACTTTAACTTCAATGAAATAAGTAATGTGCTAGGTAAGCTACTTGTTACGTTAAAAGGTAAACGTAATGTGCCAAATGGAGTCCGATTGATGTGTTCCCCCACCAGTGCTGCTCCTGAGATTAGCACGGTACGTTCAGCTCTTTAACATAACATCAAACAATTTCTGAAATATTGATACAGATTATTTCAACTAGGAGATGGAATAATGAGATCAGTCGAACATTTTCCTCAGGAAATTTATCTTTGCGGATTCTTCTAACCGAAGCTGCCGACAGTGTGTGCGAAGATAACAGACAGGCAGGTGAAAAGAGTGCAATGGACACACACAGACTACAAACTCCTTAACTGTAACCTGGTTATGGGTTTACATGGCCACATAACTGCAACCTACATGTGTTCTCCGACACCAATAACTGGATTTCTCTAACCAGAATAAAGGTTTACATGGCATTGTAGAAACCAGGCTTCTGTTAATCACCGGGTCATTACTGGACTGGTCTCATAACATGGAGGAACCACATAACAAAGTGCAGAGCTGACTCTTCTTTCTTAGCAGACTGTGCAACTTTAATGTGGGGAGCGACCTCCCTTACATCTTCGACAAGTCCATGATGGCCAGATATTCTATACTATGGTGTGCTGGGCTGGTAACATCACTTCAGGAGAGGCCAACAGAAGCAAAACTAATTCAAAATCAGATATGGGACCCACTTTTGACCTGCTAGATATAGCAGTGAAACTGAGAAGGAAGACAAAACTGAGTGCCATTATGACCAAAGCTGCACATCCTCTCAGTGACACAGCAACACCGAGGACTTTCAGCCAGTCAATCATTCAGCAAAAGTGTGTCAAGAAACGGCACTGGGGCTCCTTTATAACAACCACAGGGCGAGTGCTCTCTTATCATCAGCCAGGTCAGAAATGTTCTTCTTTTTGTCATTTTTGTTTGTGTTTGAGGGGTGGGGGTTGTTTGTTATAATAATTATTGAGCTGTTGCAAAAAACTACATTTCCATCCATCCATCCATTTACCAACCCGCTGAATCCGAACACAGGGTCACGGGGGTCTGCTGGAGCCAATCCCAGCCAACACAGGGCACAAGGCAGGAACCAATCCCGGGCAGGGTGCCAACCCACCGCAGAAACTACATTTCCCTTTAGGATAAATAAAGATCTATATCTATTATATAGTGCCTTACATATCTATCTGTCTATCTTGTATATAGTGCCTTACATATCTATAATAATAATAATAATTCTTTGCATTTATATAGAGCTTTTCTCACTACTCAAAGTGCTCAGCAATTGCAGGTTAAGGGCCTTGCTCAAGGGCCCAACAGAGCAGAGTCCCTTTTGGCATTTTATGGGATTCAGCTATCTATATTATATAATATATATATATATATATATATATATATAGTACCTTACATATCTATCTATGTATTATTTGTGCCTTACATATCTATCTATCCTGCCTACTATACTAAAATTAAAATCCATCTATCTAATAGTTGCTATCCTGTCTATCTCCTTCAACCCTTTATATGACTTCTCTGTTCTTCTCACGTCACACTCAATTTTCTTACCAATGCTGGCTCCTTGTGATCTCATCTCAGCTCTTTACGTGACTCATGGAGTTGTGACCACTCCACCATACCAGGTTGTAATGCTGCTTTCAAATAACCGAACCAAACACATGATGATTTCACACTACCATCTCTGGAGCAGCGGCAGGAACAACTGGAGAAACAGGAGTACCAACACCAATTCCCTACTAATCTCACAATACATGAAAAATTACAAATGACGATAAACGAAAAAATATGAATATATAAACATAAAAACAATACAAGTCCAAATAACTGTTTACAAACCCTCCCAAAATATGTCCCAAATAGAACTATAAATACACTAAAATAACAATAAATAATAACCCTTACAGATTTATGAATGATAACAGAGAGCTTCTCCAAACCGATCAGCATAGTTTGAATGGCCTACCGGCAGATGTCTTCAGGCCATGTCCAAGCCCACCCCCCACCCCCCACCCCCCATCCCCACCCCCCATCCCCCCTCTATAAATCACAGATTTTAGGATCTCCAGGATGTCCTGAACAATGAGGAGGCCATCAGAGTTAAGTCTCACATCTCCTGTTCTTCCATTAAATTGCTTTGCTCCATTTTCTCATTTCATACATCCTGTTGGAAGAGCGATTCTCAGAAAAGTTCCATCCCTTCCTATCCTCGACTACTTCCATTGGACCCTCTTTTAGATTCTTTAGCCTGCAACACCCCTTTTAAATCACCACCA
The DNA here is from genome assembly GCF_900747795.2 of Erpetoichthys calabaricus. NCBI lineage: Eukaryota > Metazoa > Chordata > Cladistia > Polypteriformes > Polypteridae > Erpetoichthys > Erpetoichthys calabaricus. The sequence goes on along the minus strand of NC_041408.2, from coordinate 16,474,637 downwards.
AGACCCTGAATTCTTACTGACTCGGAAAAGGACAAAGGACGCAGACACTCCTGACTCTAACCTCTAAACTCTTCCTCTTTATTCTATCCTTCACTATCTTCTACCTTCACACTCCTCTATAATCAGGAGATGGCTGGCATCTCTGTCAGTGGTCACCTGGGGCCTCATGTATAACGCTGTGCGTAGAACTCACACTATAACATGGCATAAGCACAAAACAGGGAATATGCGTACGCACAGAAAAATCCAGATGCAGGAATCTGTGCGTACGCAAACTTTCACGTTCTTCCACTACATAAATCCCGAACAGCGTGAAAAGTAACGCACGTCCACACGCCTTCTGTCCCGCCCCAACTCCTCCCAGAATTACGCCTCTTTGAATATGCAAATCGACATAAATAGCCTTCTGTGAAAAGACAATGGGAAAAGCATGGGGGAAAATATAAGAATTTCAGCGAATACCAAGTGGAGGCAAAGGAAAAACGTACTATTTGTTGGTTTAAACAGTGGTATAATCAACAAAAGGAAGCTGATCGAGTGACAGAGTGTCGGAGAAACTTGAAAGCTCAAGTTCACAAAGTCGCACAGTGCCCGAAATAAAAAAGAAGTCACATATCAAAGTCGCCGTGAAAAGGCGAGTCGTAGTCCACCGTCTGAGTGTCATATGAATGATGATTAGGGTACAGAGAAAACAAAATAGGCACACAGTGGGAAAAAAGCACGAAATGTCAACTTTAATCTTGAAATTTCCACTTTAATCACGTAGTTTATTTTGCCATTAAAGTAGAACATCATAAACTTCATCTTAAAATCGTTTAATTTACTAGTTTCTCAAATCCCATCGCAACTAAAGTAGCACGTTAAATGCTTTGTTCTGTATTTGATCTTCTATGTGCTGTGTGTGTGAATCACTACCTGCTTCTTAAATGGGCTTTCTCTTTCTCCGACAGGACACATAATCCATTACATTCGTGATATTACAGCTCTCTGAATAATTCAAATACTGAGATGTATACGTGATATAATTTTCATGATGATAGGAATGAAAGCATGTTATTAAACATGGGAACACGGTGGCGCAGTGCTTGTTCATGTCACACACAAGAGTCTTGCAGCGCCATGCGCGACCTTCGATGAAATAATTTATTACAGAAGTACTGTCTCTTTCTAACGTACTAACCTCCAATTCCTGTCCTTACTTTTCTTTCTCCAAAAACCCAATCGCCACACAATCAGCTCTGTAATAGACGTGAAGCCATCTGTAAGCTTAGAACGCCAATTCTTCAAAACTTTTAAGGAACATTGAAATATCTTAGTAGTACGTGTTTAATTATTATATCTGTCTATCCTTCCAGTGTCGCGTCAGCACCAGCAAGAATACAACGCAATGCAGGAACAATCCCTGAACTAGCTAGCGCTGCGGCACCGTGTCCTCACATGTTTAATTATTAACAATACAGATTATTTAAATGAAGTTAAAGTTTTAGCTGTATAATATAATCAACATATTTTGCTGCATTTCATCTTAAAAATGATATCATCATCATATGTAAATACGTGCTTTATAAAGTTGCGCAGGTTGTGCAATATTATAACTGTAGTGTAAGTTTACAGTGAGGTGATTGTACTTATAAGTACAAACAGTTCTACAAGGAGCACTTGATGGACTGATTGAGTGCGTTTAGAGTTCTTGGGATGAAACTTTTTCTAAACCGCGAAGTCCGTACAGGGAAGTCTCTGAAGCGTTTTGCCTTGGCTCAGTCAGCGTCTGCTTCATGCTGTGTACCGATAATTCTCTTTCCGATCAGCTGCTGCTGTGATTCCCCACTCAGATACAGTGATACAAATACTCTGAGTGGTACAGTGAGAGTAATATGGAAAAAGATGATCTGCTGTGGCAACCCTTAACGGGAGCAGCTGAAAGAAGATGAAGATGCACTGAGAGTAACAACGCTAAAGCAGTTATGGTATTTGGAATACTATGGCTATTTCCTGGACCATTATATTGCTGCAGGTTAATTACAATCAGATGCATTACACTAATAAACAATATGCAGTTAGTTTCAGTGTATTTATAAAGCCGCGTCAGGAATGTGGATCTAAGAAAGAAAGGGTGACCACACAGGAACAGTAGCACTGCTTTGACGCTGGGTGCCACCAGTCTGCAAAACCGAGCGGAGAAATTGTGTACGCCAAGGCATGAGTTACCGTGGAAATGTGCGTGGCTTTACGCCAAGTTTAGGTTTTATACATCGCGATTTGAGCATGGAAACGTTCGTATGCAACATTTCTGTGCGTACGCACCGTTTATACATGATGCCCCAGGTCTCATTTCCACTTCATCCTCACTCCATTCTGTCCTTGGTTTTGATTCTGACTTGGCATATGTGACCATACGATGACCTGCTTAATGACTGATGCTTTTTTGCAACTGTTTACAGTGACCGGGTCGGACCCTGGTGGGATTTGCCCTCTTATCGTAAGAAATGGACCCGACAGATCCTCAAAGAGGTTTCATTCTATGTAGAAAGTGGACAAATCATGGGCATTTTGGGAAATTCCGGTAAGAATGAGCACTAATGTGAACCAACAAACTCGAGGAGGTCCTTGGCGTGTATTATGTAAGAACATTGTCATGTTGTCATACTGCAGGCTCGGGGAAGACCACCCTCCTGGATGCCATCTCCGGGCGGATTGGAAATGCTGGGAATCTCCTCGGTGATGTGTATGTGAACGGTCATAAGTTGAAGAGGGAGCATTTCCAGGACTGTTTCTCCTATGTTCTGCAGGTTTGATCGACAGAATGAGAACTTCACAATGGCAAATGTTGAAAATGAGAGCCTCTCTATGGCATTAATATTTAGTATTATGGCTAGGAATCTAAAGTAATGGAGTGGGGAGAGGACCTGAATGTGGGTATCCCTGCGGGTGTCCCTTTGCCACATCTTCTAACACTTCAAAACCACAGAGATTAGATTTTATGAAGTGCACTCAGGGCTCATAGTCAGGGGAATGCGATGGGCTTTACAAACATAATACGTCAAATAAAGTGAAGTGCACTGTTAGAAGACTCACTGTATAATATACAGTAGGTATTTACAAATGGCTGTCATGGAGGGAGAAGCGGATTCTACAGGTGGGCCGGCTGTGGGAACAGGCCTCTGTTTGAAGAAATCAGACAGATAACTAGAAGAGGATGCTGGAGGAAGGCATACAGCCCTACAATGGCTTTCTGCTTGCTGAGCTGACATCACTTGATGAAGCATAAGAAGGGTCCCTGTGCTTACCGACAGTCTGGTTCAGTCGGGGTATCTGTGCCTTCAGGTGGTCACCACATTACAGTAAAGTAGCCAGACTCTGATGCACAGCACGTTAATGTTCAAGTGGTTCTGGGGGGTCAGAACAGGTCAGGTCAGGTCAGGTTGGGGACCATGCACTGGTACAGGTACCCACCACACAACAAACAGGTCATCTGATGGAAACATGGAAACAGATGCGTCCACCGTATTGTCAAGGGGTTTGGGAGATGTGCCAAGTCTACTCCTGCACCTTAATTAACACACACACACAGTTACATATGAGGGATGCCCTATTGCTGGTCACTCTGTGGTATTCCTCATAATTGTGTAAGAGTAAGCCCGTGACTTCTCGGTACCCCACAGAGGGACTCACTGTCACCAGCACTAACCAACAGGCTGCTGTCCCCGAGACACACAAAGGCTAAACACCCTTTTGTTTACGTGCCACTTACCAACCAATGGGGTCCTACTTCTGCCGCATTTGTTCTTCTATTGAGGTGCGACCTCTCAGCGTTTGATATTCCTGTAAGACGAATAAATGGCAATTACCCCATGCAGCACCAGGAGCCCTAATACTTACTTCAGTCACTCAAGATATAAAGGCAAAGCACAGAAATGTAAAAGCAATGTGTTATTTATTAAAATATCTATCTATAATAATACAAATGAAAGAAAGTAAAATAGACAGTAAGATTGTAGCGGTTTGGTGCCACTCAGATTCACGCCATCGCAGGGACAGTGGGATTCCAGGAACGCACCCAGTCTTGGCCCGACCCACACTCACTCACAGACAGAGACACAAAATCCAATAAATCAAATAAATGAATGAATAATAATAATAATATTAAATGGAAAGTGAATATAAACTACAAATAATCAGATAACCCTCCCCTTCCCTTATGAACTGTAGAGGTGAATATAAAGTTTGTCCTACCGATAATAAAGCGTTTCGTCTTCGTCTTGAGATGCGTGGAGCGCTCCCTCCGACCAAGACGATGCAGATGGGCATGAAACACAACTGAAATCCAATACAATAGCAATGCTGGACAACCACATAATATCCAAACAGACAAACTATGGGGCTCCTCTCTCTGTTTAGATGGCTCTCTTTTAAACTTCCCACCAGCCCTTCTTGTCCCCAGCAGTCCCCTGTGCCCATTGCAGACGTCCAATCAGGGCAATGCCCTCGGGGCAGCTGGGAATTGGAGTCCATTAAGAAGATAGACAGCAAAAGTCTGAATGTGGTCTTAGAAAAGCTTACTGAAAATTAGCAAGGTCAAGGGTGGATGTTGGCCCGGGCAGCTTCTTAATTTAGCAACAAGTGCGACGCGTGTTTATGTTCTCCACCGTCCAAACAACACGATTTTTCCTTTCTTTCTCCCCGACATGTCTTGGTCTATGATGGAGCTTCTTATGCCGTTTTGCTCCTTCTCCTCAGTCCTTCAGACAGGGCATTAGTTATGTTGAAATCCCATGTGAGGGATGCAGGACAAGTGACATTACACATATTTTGACTGGCAATCTGTCATTGTGATGGACGGCTCGGCTCCAATTCTGTACATATGCACGTTACTGTTAAATTTCAAATTGACTGGAACAGTAGCAGCCCTACACACATCTGCACTGCCCTCCCATTCAAGTTATAAACTTTCTGAAACAGCTTTTGAGTTTGTGGCAGCCACATTGTTTTTTGTTCCCTCTACCATTAAGATATATCCATCCATTATGCAACCCGCTGTATCCTAACTATAGGGTCATGGGGGTCTGCTGGAGCCAATCCCAGCCAACACAGGGCGTAAGGCACGGAACAAACCCCAGGCAGGGCGCTAGCCCACCGCAGGGCACACACACAAACACACCCACACACACACTGGGGACAATTTAGAATCGCCAATGCACCTAACCTGCATGTCTTTGGATTTTGGGAGGAAACTGGAGCACCCGGAGGAAACTCACGCAGACACGGGGAGAACATACAAATCTCACGCAGGGAGGACCCAGCTCTCCTAACTGCGAGGCAGCAGCGCTACCCACTGCGCCACCATGCCCCCCCCCCCCCCCATTTGACTGAATTAAAGTTACAAAAATTCTGGTACACTACAGGAAGAACGTATGAGAGACAACACTGTTAAAGTGACTCACAGCTCATCTTGATTCGTTTGAGCAAAATTAAAATGTAAAATAAGCAATTTGTAGTTTCCAAATATATGCTGATTTTACACCTCAGGCTGTCTACTAACAACAGTAGTGAAGTGACATAGACGTAGACAGCTGAATTCTGTGGGGACCCTCCTGTTAAGTTGGTGGTCCTGAGAGGGCTAAACTGTCTGCTTACAAACCCCTCTGATGTGTGGCACCACAGGACTTACTTATGCTCTCCTTCATGCTCTCCCCTTCTCTCGTTCTTCACTCCAGAGTGATAATCTGCTCTGCTACTTGACTGTCCAGGAAACGCTGACCTACACTGCCCGGCTGGCACTTCAGAAACACTCCGTGGAGTCCATCCGCAAGAAGGTAATGCGGCCGTTCACTAAGTCGGCCTTCGTCACTCTTGCCTTTTTTTTCCCCCTGAGATTTGAAGTGACAATCATTGAGAGGCAAGATGGAAAAATCATCTAGCTGCCCCTCTCCTGTAACCTGATTATCCCTGGGGTGCTGTGTCTGCCCACTCCTCATTGTCCAACTGCAGTTCACAGCCCTGGTGAAAGGCTTGTCCACACTGAGTGTTATGTGTTGTGTGGGCAGGTGGACTCCGTGATGGCTGAACTTAGCCTGAGCCACGTGGCGGGGACGGTGATTGGTGGACGCAGCTTCTCTGGAATTTCTGGTGGCGAACGACGGCGTGTCTCTATTGCTGCTCAGCTGCTTCAGGATCCAAGTATGTGATACGACTGTGTTCTCCGATGTTAATAACTTCTTTTTGTTTTCAGAAGGTTGGCCTTACAGATCAGTCAATGTAGGGTTTGCTGCCCTGTCTGTCACCTGGGAAAAGGTCAATGGGCTCTAAACACACAATTACGTGAAAAAAGTTGTAAGCAGGAGCACCAGCAATGGCCTCCCAAAGTAATACTGAAGAGTAACACTGCATAGGATTTACTAAACAGCTGGAATATTATTAAATGGGGGTCTCTATAAACAAGATAGATAGATAGATAGATAGATAGATAGATAGATAGATAGATAGATAGATACTTTATTAATCCCAAGGGGAAATTCACATACTCCAGCAGCAGCATACTGATAAATAAAATATTAAATTAAAGAGTGATAACAATGCAAGTATACAGACAGTAACTTTGTATAATGTTAATGTTTACAGAAGTTACTTCTGTTGGTATTAAGCAATTAAAAAATTCAATCGTCATCAGTATAGTATAAGTAAACTGGGGATACGTGAGGAAATAACCGGTCTGTTTTAGTATTACCTAACAGCAGTGGTGAAAGCTCAGCTCTCTGAGTATTGTGAACGTACAAGAGGCCCCGAGGGATTAAATGACCACCAAGCACAAAACGCTACAGAAAACAAAAAGGCTGCAATCAGGAGATAACTGCTAACTGGGAGTCTCTTACCAATGAGGAGTCTGCTGTAAAAATGACAATGTCGCATTCAGCAACCCAACGTAGGACGGACACACATATCACACTTGGAGCTGTGTCTTCTTACCCAAATAAATGGCTACTATCTTAAGATTATAGGACAGTAGCCTAGCCTCACGTAAGACCACTGAGGTGGGTTCTCCCATGCCAATAAAGCACCAACAGTTATCTAAAGGATTACTTACAGAAACGAACACCACTAGTCAAAAGGAGTTAGCACTGTAAAATCAAAAGGTGTTAATGCAACAAACCTTCACTCTAAGTCACAGGTGTCGAACTCCTGGCCTGGAGGGCCTCAGCGGCTGCAGGTTTTCATTCTATCCATCTTCTTCATTAGTGACCTGTTTTTGCTGCTAATTAACTTCCTTTGCCTTAATTTTAATTAACTTGACTCAGACCCCTTAGTTGTTTCTTTTTCCTTAATTAGCAGCCAAACAATAGCGAGACACAAAACAAGCCGCCACATGACCAGCTCACCTGTGCCCATCACACAATACCTGAAAATAAAGAAAGGTGAAGGTCTCAGTAAGGTTGATCTCTCAACTCACCAAAACATTTTGATGGTGGTTTTAGAAAAAAACAGAAAATCAACAGTTTTGGAAATGTCTGCTGTGGCAGAATGAGAGCAGCAATAACCGATGGAATTAAATAACGGGTTTAATTAACAGCAAGAATCGGTTTCTCCTTAAGAAAGGGATTGGAGTGAAATTGGTTGGAGTTTCAAGCCCTAATTTAGCTGTTGGCTTGTTTCACATCTCATTTCTCTTTGGCTATCATTTAATGAAGAAACAAATCAATTCCTGCGGTGGGCTGGCGCCCTGCCCGGGGTTTGTTTCCTGCCTTGCGCCCTGTGCTGGCTGGGATTGGCTCCAGCAGACCCTCGTGACCCTGTGTTAGGATATAGTGGGTTGGAAAAAAGACTGACTGACTAATTGATCAATTCAGAGAACCGAATCTTTAAAAACAGGGGTATTAAAATGAAGGGAAAACAGTTTAATTTGCTGTGAAAACTGGCCACTGATTAGGAAAAGGGTTAGAATGAAAACCTGCAGCCACTGCGTCTCACCAGGACCAGAGCTGGACACCCCTGCTCGAAGTATTAATAAATGAGGGTCACACAAGCAACGTGTTATGTGTTGATTGGCACATACAAGCAAGAATTTAATTGTACACCTGATAATAACCAAACAAACCTACAGCGCTGGTCCACCACTCATGTACAGCGTCAAGGGGAGGCTGGGTATCACTGATTATATTAAAATGGGAACAACCGTGGCTGTGGGATTCAAACCAAGGACCCTGAATCTGTGGGGCCGCCCTAGTAAATCAAAGCACTCTGTACAGTGTTTATAAAGAGTATTCACCCGCCTGACAGTTACCACAATTTAATATCAAAAGGAAAACAGATCTTTGCAAAGTGGTCCAAATTAATTACAAATATATAAAATGCAACTTAACTGATCACATGAATACTTTGCTTACTTGAATGGGCATATTGATTTATAATGATAATAGTTGGGCAGGAGCAGAGCGGTACCTGCTGGCAGAGTTGGTGCTGTGTGTGAGACGCTGTTGATAGTGGACTTGTAAACACTGTAGGACTCTGGATTAGTTCCTTGTGGGATGTATTGAATTTTCCTAATCTTAAAATAATACTCTACATGTAGCTCCCATTGTAAAATGGTATGTGGGTTAGGAAAGGGCAAGGTGGTATCACGACGAGCGTTATCATGAAAATGGGCTTGATGAGCAACGGTCTTTCATTTGGTATTAAACTAAGGAGACCAGTTAGTGGATGATGACCTGTGATGTTTGTCACTTAAATACACACCTGACAGGCGGGGGGCTCAGCTCTTGTGGGTTTACTGAACAGCAGCAGCGTCATACAGTCGGAGCTGACCCAACATAACTCTCTCGCAATCACTGAAAAGGACATCCATCCATTATCCAACCCGCTATATCCTAACTACAGGGTCACGGGGGTCTGCTGGAGCCAATCCCAGCCAACACGGCGCAAGGCAGGAAACAAACCCCGGGCAGGGCGCCAGCCCACCGCAGGGCACACACACACACACAGACACCAAGCACACACTAGGAACAATTTGGAATCTCCAATCCACCTAACCTGCATGTCTTTGGACTGTGGGAGGAAACTCACACGGACACGGGGAGAACATGCAAATTCCACGCAAGGAGGACCCGGGAAGCGAACCCATGTCTCCTTACTGCGAGGCAGCAGCGCTACCCACTGTGCTGCCTGAAAAGGACATTCATAGGGAAATAAGGACTGACTGAAGAAAAATTACAAAAGCTGTTATTGATACAGTATGTAAAGTCACAATATGGAAGTCAGACCTCATAGTGATTAGGCAGCATGGGGACCCTCAGCCCTAAAGAAGACACTCGGAGTCTCAGGGCAGGCAGCAGAATCAAGAATTATTGTATGGCGCACATACAGGCTCACTTCAGACGGGAAATGAGTGAGCAGCCACAGGCATCTCTTATATTTATTATACAAGTCATTATTCATCTTCATCTGACTCCTATCATTCCTCTATTTAATTCCATCATTATTTCTCAGCTGAGGGGGTGTCAAACCAGTCTCTGTCCATCATGTCTGTCTGACAAGGCCTACCTCTACTCCTCACTAGCTCGGCACTCGCTGCCATTATTTACAGCCACAGAGTTCACATTCCCTGTCTATGCAAGGGGCCCATCCTTCTCCAGCTCTCCTGCACGCCTGACCTTTGGCTTATGAACTTGTTAGTTTCTAGCCCATACAGAATAATAAAAAATATGTAGGCATAAATCGTTTAATTCCTAACTCTTACATCTTAATGCTTAGTAAAATATAGTTTACTTTTCTCATGTGTTTATAATACTTTTCTAATACGTAGAGATTACCAATTTTAAGAATACTAAGGGGCTTTGCCCCCTGCTCACTTTGCTTGCCCACCCCGTCCCATGAGGTGCGCCATGCTCCAGCCACTTCACGTCTTGGCTGCTTGCGTTATCGGTGTTGGGTTTGTTGCTGAATGCACGCTAAGGAGATGCGGTCTGATCATCTGCTGCCGCCGAGCTGCGTGTTCTGCTTGTTGTGCTGCGCGTCAATCACTTTTGTCTCAATGCCTTGTCTCGCGTGACGTTAAAGTGTCTCTCATGGGACTTCAAATTGTCTTCCAAGAAGATCATGTATCGTCTCCTTCCAAGCCTTCAAAGATTTTTTTTTTTTTATAATAGAGAGACATTTTTCTATAATAGAACTGATTTTCTTAAAAGGAGATTCTTATCGAGATTAAATACTGCAATGTAATGCTTATCACTGAACGAGGGTCTCCTACACCCAAATCCACTGATATCTTTGTATTACTAAGCAATAACCCATCACAGAAATAAAAGTTAAATATAGTATGAGAAACAGTGCTTTTTCTAAAAATAAAATGCACCTTTTCATCTTTACTGAAAAAACATTTTATATAGAAGTAAAAGTTCTCTACTCTGTGCAAAAACATTCAAATTAAATTACTTAAATAACACAGCATTGCAGTAAGCCTAGTGCTGCAAGATAGGAGTACAACACCGCTACCTAAACACCAACACACTACAAAGACATCAGATGACACGGATACTTAGGGTTAGTGTCACCAGCAACAGGTCACCCAGGGTCCTCTCATGGACAGGCTGGCAGCAAACTCAAAGCTTGGGAGCAGCTGAGCCAGTGGAGCTAAAGGAGACCCCCATGTTCAGCTAACAAGCGGCCTGTCACCATATTCAGAGTTAGAGGTGATGCAGTAGGAAGTAATCCGTTGTGTAGTCTAATTACACGTATCAGTTAAAAAGCAATGGAACACGTCATACTTGAAATTCTCATCATTGCAGGACATTTACTGACTTAACTACAAGGTCGTTACTTGTGTTACATGTGTTTCTGTGTAAATGTTGTAAACGTCTTGAATTTCCTCTCACATAACATCTGAAGAGGCAAGTGTGGCTGCTCAGTCTGCATCTCCTGCCTGATTTGCACTGTTTAATGTACTCAACGCCAGTGTTTAAAAATTGTACAACAACAGAGATGGGTGATACTTTAGGACATTATAAAGTAGTTTATTTTACTTTGCAAATATATTGAGATCAACTTTTTATTGACTAAGAATTCAAGATTTTGAGTCTTGCTTTAAAAGATGATGTCAAAACACCAGTAATTCTCAGCCCATTGTTTATAAACACAAGAAGTTGAACACGTATGTACCATGTCCTGAGGAATTATCAACAGATGTGCTTTAATTACAATAAATGTGTCCGTTCCCCGGTAAAGTGTCCTCCAAGCTGCTACTACTTAATTTATTTGAATTTCTAGAACATTTCAGGTTATATGCTTTCAATAAAGACCAACGCCAAGGTTCTAGCTCCCTTAGTTTGCAAGTAATCAAGTTACAAATTTACAAACCTTAGTATTTTTTATATACAGTATTATATATGGTTGAAATAGTTTATGATCTGCTCCTCACAAACTGAGGGCACCGTGGCGGATGTTAGCAGATTGCTGACCAACCACAAGCGTTACCTGGTAGGTAACCACCCATACAATCAGACTGTGACACAGACTACGAATGCCGTGAAAGTATTATATATATATATATATACCAGCAAGCCTGCAATTCTCAAAAGAATCGCAAATCCAAGAATGGCAATCACTTTCTGTTCCCTCCGATACTTGGAGGGATGAAATATCATGGAGGGTGGGTGCGTCCTGGGAAAGTTCATTTAATTAAATAAACATATTTGTACTAAAGCAGTTTCTTTTTGGAGCTGTGACACTGTGGTTCTGGTGTTTCAGAAGTGCGTTGTAGGCGCCTTCATTTATTGTTTTTATTCATGCAGTCTCTTTTCTGTTTTTCTATGGATGTGTCGTCAGCGAGAACTCGTTTGCTGACGGCGGCGGATTCATGTGCTGAAGTGACCATGGCGGCGGATCCAGTGCGGTGGTGTGGGCGGTCGCGTTCGGGCGGCTATACAACCTGGCGTGCACGCTTTACCTCAGGTTTAGTTCACAGGTCGTAGCCATGGTAAAGTTTTCATTTAATTAAATAAACATATTTGTACTAAAGCGGTTTCTTTGTGTGGGCGCCTTCGTTCATTGTTTTTATCCATACGGGCTCGTTTACAGGTCGTAGCCAAACGGGCTTATGTTTGTATTACTAATCGTTGAACTCCTTCCATTTGGAGCTGTGACTCCTAGCCTTCGTGTATTGTTTTTATCCATGTGGTCTCGTCTTTGTTGTTCTGTGGCTGTGTCGTTTGGTAGTAGTTGTTTACTGTTAGGAAGCATACTCCAACTTACACACACTGACTGCTGGCATAGTGGATTAGAGCAGGTGTAGTGTAAAGGTTGTGGTGTTTGGGCGCCACGCACTGACTCTGGGAACTACAGGCTCAGTTTTTGCTTCTGGTGTGTCTGAAGTGCGTTGCAGGAGCCTCCGTGTATTGTTTTTATCCATGCGGTCTCGTCTTTGTTGTTCTGTGGCTATGTCGTTAGGTAGACGTCGTTTACTGTTAGGAATCATAATTTAACTTACTTGTAATACTGAATTACCGTCATGTGATCCAAATATGCCACACTGACTGCTGGCACAGTGGATTAGAGCAAGTTTAGTTTACAGGTTGTGTTGTTTGGGCGCCACCTACCGACTCTGGGAAGCCGCTGGTTTTGACTCTGGGGCGCCGAGGCACTGTGTGCATGCGCTTCGGTGTGTCCGCCGTGCATAAATTAAACTGTCGTTTAGTAATATATAATCTATATCTATATATATAAAATCCCAATGTGCGTCCAGGTGTCCGTGTGTGGGTGTCTTCTGATGAAGTGTGCATGCGCAGGGCACGGTGCGATGCGCGATATTACTGTCAGAGAAAGTTAGAGGCGTTTTACGGAAATACAAACCAGTATTACTGCGAGAGGAAGTTAAAGGTACACAATACAGTTACGCATATTACAGCCACATACAAGCCAGTATTACTGTCAGAGGAGATTAAAGGCATATTACTGACGCGCACGCCTGTATTACCGCCAGAGAAAATAAAGGTATATTACGGACGTACAAGCCAGCGGACGTACAAGACGGTATCCTTCAATAAGGGCGCGCACAGGCATCCTTCAATAAGGGCGCGCACAAAAAGGCGAGCCTCAAAAGGGCGACCTCAATTGGGCGCAGTGAATAAAGGCGCGCGTAAATAAAGATCTGCACTTTTGTTGCTCTTCACATATTCCAGAGCCATTTGAACTACATTATCTACGAACGCCTTTATTCGCCGCGCTCAATTGAGGTCGCCCTTTTGAAGCTCGCCTTTTTGTGCGCGCCCTTATTGAATAGAGCCGTACAAGACAGTATTACTGTCACAGAAAATTAAAGACACACAATACACGGCGGCAGCCCACGAAGAACGGTCAGCTCAGCAAGTAAACATCAACAAAAGAAAGGCTGAAAGAAAGAAAAATACGACCAACAAAAAGAATGAGGTCAAAGTCCCTTGCCATTTAATATAGACTGTTCCTACTAATGTTTATGCACTACTGTTCTAGCGCCCGTTATTGTAACAGGCTAAATGACTAGTATATATATATATATATATATATATATATATATATATATATATATATATATATATATATATATATCTATCTATCTATCTATCTATATTATATATCTATCTATCTATCTATATTATATATATATATATATATATATATATATATATATATATATATATATATATATATATATATATATATATATATATATATATATATATGATGTGTGACAATTTAATTCCTGGAATGGCTGTGCAGCGTCACCCGTGACGTAATTTGAAATCACACGAGTATTCGTGTTTCAACACGTTTGAACTAATACATGTATAAATTGCATGCTGATACAGTCAATTGTTAGTTAGCTATTGGGAAGGTAATAGATATCTGTGTGTTCACTTTGGTGTAAAAATAGGTGATCGAAATTTACAACAATGTACGGGTATTAATATTAAAGTTTGTGTGAAAATCTGCAAATGCGCTACTGAAACATTACAAACTGTTGAAAGTGGCATATGGTGAACATGCTATGAAAAAGTCAAGTGTGTTTGAGTGGCATAAGAGGTTCAAAGATGGGCGAGAAGATGTGACGGATGACCCCAGAAGTGGACAGCCAAAAACAACAATGACGGACGTTAATACGTATTGAAAATGAGCTCTAGGCCTGCTTCGAGAAATGGGAACGCCATTTAAGTCAGTGTATAGATGCACAAGGGGAGTACATTGAAGGCGACAGTAGCCACCAGTGTACAGTTCCACATGTATATTTTTTAAAGGTGCGTTCTGGGAATTAAACTGGCACACCTTGTATGTGTGTGTGTGTGTGTGTATATATTATATATATATATATATATATATATATATATATATATATATATATATATATATATATATATATATATATATATATATATATATACATATATAAAATATAGCATATATATATACACACACACACATACTGTATATTATATACAGTAATCCCTCGCTACTTCGCGGTTCACTTTTCGCGGATTCGCGGATTTTATATGTAAGCATATCTAAATACATAACGCGGATTTTTCGCTGCTTCGCGGGTTTCTGCGGACAATGGGTCTGTTTACTTGCTTCCTCAGTTGGTTTGCCCAGTTGATTTCATACAAGAGATGCTATTGGCGGATGGCTGAGAAGCTACCCAATCACAGCACGCAGTTAAGTTCCTGTGTGCTGCTGATTGGCTCAGCGACGGAGTGTTGCATTAACCAGGAAGTCTCATCTCACTCATTCATCATTAACGTGCTCCTGCTTCAGGGGCCGTGTCCAAGCACCAACAGAAGATGCAAATGATTGCAGAAAAGGTAAAAGTTTTGGATATGTTGAAGGAAGGGAACAGCTACACCGCTGCAGGACATCGATTCTCTTTATTTAAAAAGGAGGAAAAGCATATAAGATCTACGGCCGCAGTGTCCTTTAACCAGGGTGCAAAACGAGTTGCAAGTGGACGTGATAAGGCAGTAGTCTGGATGGAATCTGCTTTAGGAATCTTTGCAACAAGGTCGACGACGTCATGACCGCCTACAAGCTGCTACGTGTACTTCGCTATACAGTAAGTGTAAACTTATCTACCGATTTCATATTGCTTAGCAGTTGTCCCTGTTTTTAATAGAGTAAATGGTGGGTTGTAAACAATACAGGGAGGGTTTAAAAACGTCCAAATACACGTTAAATAATTAAATAAATATGGTGTCCCTACTTCACGGAAATTCAGTTATCGCGGTTGGCCTTGGAACCTATCTCCCGCGATAAGTGAGGGATTACTGTGTGTGTATATATATATATATATATATATATATATATATATATATATACACACACATACAGTAGCGGTACCCCGCGGCTCTGCCCACATAGTAGTGAAACAGGACAAACTTTAAAATCAATAAACAAACTAGCTAGGCGGAAGCAAGGTAGGCACCAACACATGAGAGAGGTAGAGCGACTCGAACAGAGGCTGGCCCGTGATTAAGGAGGGCCCCACCTGGCTCCCCACTCCTGATGTCACGCTTCCACCTCCCTTCGGCCTACAGCCGGATAAGCGTGAATATATCGCTCCTGCAAGTGAACTATAAATATTAGTGCGATGAAAGAAGTCTCAAAATCAACCTAAATCCGTTAAGTAGTTCTCTTGTGAAAAGCAGACAGAAAGACAGACTTTGGATGTTATATATAGAGAGATATCCTACTATATAAAAGCGGTCGGGATTGTCCTTCCGTCCCGTGAGTGCAAAGCGTAGCGGTATTCCGCTTATCACAGACTTACTACTTGTGGCTTGCAGTACGAAGCGACGCGATGTGAGCAGAGTTCTGGTGCTCCCATCGTTCCCTTGCTTTTGTGCGCAATGCACTGGAAAAATAGACAAAATTATATCTCTGGAAATAACTAATGTTGATGGAGTACAAATGCCTCACCGCGTAGTAAATATCAGGGGAGATGGTGCTTGCTTATTCTCATCTATAGCTTATTTAGTGTATGAAACTCCGTCTTTAGTGGTACAGATTCGGGCTGACATTGTACGACATGTTTTAAGTAATTGGTCAAGGTTTCAGCCATTTACAATGAAGCCGTCAGGAATCTCTTATACAAATGAGCTTCAGTATCTCACTGAAATGTCAAAGTCTCAAACTTATGGTACCATTTCTGAGCTAATGGCAGCGGGAGAGTTGTTCCCCTATGAGTTTCAAGTATATTATTATGGAGTCCTACACTCCAAGTTTGGACAGGCACTCGAGGGGATAAAAAAACTTAGGTTTTCAGGAGATGTTATGAATGGGCACTTTGATGTTCTCATTCCCTACACTTACATGCCTGATGTACACATGGAGCGCACACAAATTGAGGATAAAAGTCGGTTGCCTTAAAAGGCGGGTGAGCCTAGTATATATTATATATAGATAGTGGGGTTTTAAAGTACAGAGAATCTAACTCTGAGGTCTGTTGTTGTGTTTTTTTCTTATCTCCTGTCAAAGTTGAATTGTTGTGAACAGTGACGCCATTTTGTTTACGCCACATGTGCCGCTATTCTAAGAACATTGTGCTGGTTTTTGCCATGGGAACCCGTTCCTGAATTCCACAGGATGCGCTCGTCAGTAATTAATTCCAAGGGGTCCGAGCTTGATGAATAGTGACCCTTTACTTGGCGATAAACCTTTCTTCTGTATTTCTGGTGATGAATCCCAAATCATTCTGGGCTCTGATGAAAGGCTCTTTCTGATTCCTGGTTGTGAATTTATTTTTGTTTTTTTTTTTTTTGGTCATTTGCATTTTTTGACCTCTGCCTGTTTAGGTAGAACGCGTCTGTGTTGCCTCATTGTATTTTACATCACATAGATTAGTAACTCCTTTATAAATAATGCAGCAGCAGTACTGCCTCATGTATAGAGTAAAGTTAAAGTCTTACTTACGAGCCCGACCAGCATTCAACATCATGTCACCACTTTCCAGCATCTCGATAAACACTAATGTATTAAAATACACAATATTACTTATTTGATAACTTTTTCAATTGCAAAGCATCTGAACTGCTGAACTGGAGTCACCTCAGCCATTAAAATGGAGTTCTCTCCATCCTTACAAAAATAAGCTCACAGGACAAATAAAATGTGTCACCCCTGGCTAAATCTTATCTAATAGCACACAACTTCTACATGAGATCAAAGAACATCTGCACTTTGTCTGGCATGGACACCACCAGTTTGCAAAATCAATTTTCATCCAACACCAAGTCTCGCAGTATGGTCAGATTGGTCTGATGACTCTGATTGTGTTTCGCTCGAAACAATACCACAGATTTTCAATGTGATTTAAATTTGGGGATTTTGTGGGTCAGTCTAAGTGCGAGAATGTTTCAGAATGTTATTCGTGCCAATCGGATTAGACATTCAGTGTTCACCCTGGTGATGAAGCACAAAATTTAACGCTTGGTCTTCCACAAGCACAATGTAGCCCTTCTGGTTCAAGTGCATTATCACTTCAACCAAAAGACCTGAAACACCCCCAGAACATCAGAGAGCGGGCTCCTGCTCCGAAACAGCAGCTTGCACACAGTCCACATGAAATGCCTCACATGGTTTCCCATCATGGTACCCATCATTCGAGTAAAAGCAGAGTCGTAAAGACCAGATAATGTGTTCGTAGGCGTCAGCAGTCTGTGCCCACTGTTAACTGAGCAGCTTTGTAAAGGGGCCTCTCCTGTGGTACTCTGCTCCACTGCTGGACAGTATGTTTTGACATACCTGCAAAGCCGTCAACTTCCTGAACGCAGTAACCCCTTATCTGCCAATCATTCACATCTGTCATGTGACTCATTTTTCACAGGGAGAACCAAGCACACTGGTCACTGCAGAAACCCCATAGCACTCAACACAGATATTTGTACAACGGTACTCATACTGGGGGTGTCCGCTGTTGGTGTCTCAAGTATGTATGTATCGCCTCTTACACAGACGGGGTGAGCTTACACCTATGCTACAAGGGTCTTTTCTGCCGTCTATGCTCTTTTTGGTCCCAGTCCCTGCCATGGAAAAATAATCTGACAGTATGCTGCTGCCACCACCCTGCTTCACTGTTGGAATTTTATTGTGCAGGTGAAGAGTGGTGCTTGGTTTCCTCCAGACATTATGTCTGAACTCAGGCCAAACAGTTCAGTCTTGTTTCTCATCATTTGCGAGGGGCTTTAGGTGCCTCTAAGCAAACTCAAAGTGGGTCTTCGTGCATCATCTGGCCACTTTACCATAAAGCCCATCTCGGTAGAGTGTTGGTTGTCCTTCTAGAAGTTTCCCTCATTTCTGCACATTTTTTGGATTTAAGCCACTGTGACCATCGAGTTCTTGGTAGCTACCCTCACCAAGTGCCTTGTTCCACGACTGTTCAGTATGGCTAGGCAGACAACTCTAAGCAGAGATGTAGTTGTTCCAGACCTCTTCTATGTAAGAATGATTGAGTGACTGCACTTTTGGGACCCTTTACTGCTACACTTTTTTTGTAGCCTTCCCGAGGTCTATGCCTTGACACAATCCTGCCTTTGAGCTCTGAAGGTGATTCCTTTGACCTCACGACTTGCTCGCTGCTCCGATGTACATTGTTAATGGTGGGGTCTTCTGTAGACAGGGGTGTACCTTTCCTAGTTATGTGTAATCAACTGAATTGACCCCCAGGTGGGCTCCAATATCTCAATGATGGTCCATTAAATGACATGTACCTGAGCCAGATTTCAGGTGCCATAGCCAAGGGTCTGAATACTTGTGTCACTTAGGTCATCCAGCTTTTTATTTTTAATGATTTTGACAACATTGCTAAAATCACGTTTTGCTCGTCATTGTAGCATCTGGTCATTTTTAGCACAAGGATAAACCATAACAAGATGTGATAAAAGTGAAGGGACTCGTGTACATTCTGAAGACACACTATATAAGCTTTACAACTACAACGTGCTTGGTTTCCTCCATTATGTCTGAACTGAGGCCAAACAGTTCAGTCTTGTTTCTCATCGTTTGCGAGGGCTTTAGGTTGGTGTCTCAAGTACTGTATGTATCACCTCTTACACAGACGGGGACTCATTTTATGCTACGAGGGTCTTTTTTGCCGTCTGTGCTGTTTTCGGTATTATTAATGCCTACTGAAAACGTTAAACGCTCACAAAAGAACACAGGTTTTTCTGTCAAAGTTATTCACCCACTCTTAGTATTTCTGAAAGGGGGCAATCTCAATAAAATAAAAGACCCCCAACAAGGATGTTCGATACACATAAAGCACATACCTGCCTTATAAAAGAGTGAAAAGGGAAGCCACGACAAGTGTTGAAAGCAAAATGACCGTGTAGATGTTCAGCACTGCCCTCTTAGTGATACAGTATCACCAATTAACTGCATCCAATAGCAATAAAGGTGGCGTACTCTGAATAAAGATCCAAAATCTCCTATTTAAAAAAAAAAAAAAGGACAAAGTTAGGTTTGCATAGGTGGACATGTAATCTGTCTGAACAGCGTGTCGCTACAGCAGCACTTTACAGCACATGAAATGAACACACACACTGCGCTGTGAGTGGCATCAAGAGTGTAACAGCATGGCAGCAAATCCACAAGACGCCTAACAGAAAAAAAAAAGACACTTTCGAAGGGATTTGCAGAAAGGTAAAACTGTGCAAACATCATTTTGAAAATGTACAAAGGCGTCTTTGAAATTGCTAAATGGTATTTGAAGAACCTTCTGGGTTTTATGGCCTGCTGAAAGGAAAGAGTTTATACTGTCAGGGGATTTATTATCCTTACCAAGCTGGCAACCGAGGGGCTCTGATTGAGACGGCCGTGTTCCCGTCGAGTGGTTCTAGATGAAGTGAAAAAGGAATTATCAAAACAATTTTAATTGTCTTTGTCAGTTTCAAATATAATCTTTTAATTATTTTTAAATTGGAAACGACTTATCAGCACCTTTGCAGAGCCGGCAGGTGTTGCCGTCTCTGCTCCCGAGTGACCCCTGTGTCCCTTCTTCTCTCTGCAGAGCTCATTTTACTGGATGAGCCGACCACAGGCCTGGACAGCATGACGGCCAATCAGATTGTAGTCCTGCTTTCGGAGTTGGCCCAAAAAGATCGGATTGTCATCGTCTCCATCCACCAGCCCAGATCCGAGCTGTTCAGAGTAAGGACCATCTGGGGCTTCGTAGGGTCAGATGTTCAAATGTTATGGTGGGGTATGATGCTGGACGGTCAAACAAGTCTTGTGCTCTCCTTAGGTCTTTAATCAGATCGCCATCATGAGCTGCGGTGAACTAGTGTTTTGTGGCCAGCCGGAGGAAATGGTTAACTTTTTCAGTAGCTGTGGGTATGAGTGTCCGGAGTATTGCAACCCCTTCGATTTGTATGGTAAGCTGATTGGGCCTTTCACTCACTCAGGTCATTGCAACCTCTAGAGCGCTGAAGGTTTTTGCTGTCGCTCTGTCAGACTGAAGCCATAACTCTGCTAGTACAGAGAGGTACAGACTCACCAAAGTAAACCAGTAGACAGATCACTGGATGGCCTGGCCCCACAGGCCACTAGGCAGAACTCTCGATATCTGTTTCACTTTGGAATGTTTGGAGATTTACCAGAGATTTCCCTGCTGGAGCATGCCAAAGAGGACAATGGCCCAAGTGGCTGCAGCCAGCTGGTCAAATATGAAAACTGGGCACACGTCCACACCTTCAAAATAAAGTTCATTCACAGGTGATCTTAACATAAACTGGCTCCAAACCAAGAAGCTGACCCTCACAGCATCCCTTACATTTCCTCTGATTCCCATTATATCCCTGTACACATCCCAGTTCACATTCTGATTCCTAGTTCTTCCTGGTCCACAATCCCAGTTTGAGCAATAAATGCCAGGGTGTTCCAGTGTGTCTGTAGACTGACAGGTACCACCATGCCTTGTGTCCTTTGACCGTGGATAGTTGGTTTATCAGGCTCTCCTAATCACACGTCTTAATCTCTTTCACAGTGGACCTCACTTCAGTTGACACGAGGAGCACAGAGCGAGAGGTTGAGACCTTCGACCGAGTCAAGGCCATCCGGTGTGCCTATGAGGAGTCCGACATTTATCAGCGCATGCTGGACAACATTGAGGGAGCACGGCAGCAGAGGGAGCGACATCCTGTCCCATTCAAAAGCAAAGAATCTCCCAGTGACCTGTGCAAATTGTTGGTCCTGCTCAGGTAACCTCTAGTAGACATAACCTCAATGGTGGTAGGAAGTGGAGTACTTTGACACCTACTTTTGAGCTCTGTTTCACCCTGCTGTTCATTTGGAGTGACAGAAAATACCGAATCTTGAGCATAAGGAACCCCAGGGTGGTTGGTGGTCTAAAGTTTCACCCAGTGTACAACACAAAGTCAGATGTCATTGAAATCTTCGACAGATTGGCAAGTGGAGAAACGATAGACGGCAGCCCAGGTGATGAAGATGCTTGTATTGCGTTTGGCAGACTGCATGGCTTTTCGGGGTCAGCAGAAGGCTGCCGCTTTTATATTTGAGTGGTTCTTCCAAGATGCTGGGTGGCTGCTGTTCGTGGGCATGAACAAATACAGAAGCTTTACAAAGTAGTCAGACCCTTTCACTTTCATCACATTTTGTCATGTTGCAGCCTTGTGCGAAAATCGTTACATTTTTCCCACATTAAGCAACACTCAATACCCCAGAATGACAAAGTGAAAACGGGATTTTAGATATTTGTGTTAAAAAACAAAAATCTAAAATATCGCATTTAAACAAGTATTCAGACTGTAAGAGCCAATCTTAGAAAGTTAATGCTTTAAGTTAAACTCGTATTAGTGTTTACTTAATTGGAATAGAATTTTCTCTCATAGCTATAAATTAGGGTATAGCCTTTCACCCCCCCGTAAGTTAATACGAGATAAAACCTTCTTAGCTATATCAGTAATACGGTGTGTGTCTTAATTAAGTCAGTTTGGAATTCGTCTCATTGCTCGCTGGACCGTTAGACCCGTTTGCAGTTTGTAAATGGGACAGGCAAGCAGTTTTCTGACCGTTTAGAAATGGTTTGACTATATGAGCAAATTTAGAGAAACGAACATGATAAATGTCATAAATGGAATTTTTATTTAAACAAGCACTTTGCTTTGCAATACCAACTTTTTCTCTAATTTTGTGTGAACTGCTTTAACTTGAATTTTTACTAAACCTTTAAAAACGAAGATATTTTGTCTGTAAAATCATTTCAACCTGTCACACTTTTGCCAAAATCCCATGAAGCAAACTAAAGCTGCAGAACTTTGGTAATTTTGGGTAAATGCAGCTACACAGACCCTTTACTCAGTAATTTGTTGAAGCCCTTTTGGCAGCAATTCTGGCCGGGTGGGTCTTCTTGGGTATGAGGTGACATGCTTCCCACACCTGGATTTGGGGATTTTCAGACTTTCTTCTCTGGTGATCCTCTCAAGCCCTGTCAGGTTGGATGGAGACCATCAGTGGATGACAGCCATTTTCAGGTCTCTCCAGCGATGCGTTTTTTGTTTTGTACTTAGGGTCTTTGTCTTGTTGCACGTGAACCGTCAGCACTGTTTGAGGTCTTGAGTGCTCTGGAGTAGGTTTTCATTAAGGGTACCTTTGCACTTTGGTCTGTCCACCTATCCCTCAACCCTGTCTAGTGTCCCAGTCCCTGCCATTGAAAAACAATCTGACATTATGCTGCTGCCACCACCCTGCTTCACTGTTGGAATTTTATTGTCCAGGTGATGAGTGGTGCTTGGTTTCCTCCAGACATTATGTCTGAACTCAGGCCAAACAGTTCAGTCTCGTTTCTCATCATTTGCGAGGGCTTTAGGTGCCTCTAAGGAAACTCAAAGTGGGTCTTCATGCATCATCTGCCCACTTTAACATAAAGCCCAGCTCAGTAGAGTGTTGGTTGTCCTTCTAGAAGTTTCCCTCATTTCTGCACGTGTTTTGGATTTAAGCCACTGTGACCATCGAGTTTTTGATAACAACCCTAACCAGGTGCCTTGTTCCACGACTGTTCAGTATGGCTAGGCAGCCAACTCTAAGGAGAGATGTAGTTGTTCCAGACCTCTTCTATGTAAGAATGATTGAGTGACTGCACTTTTGGGACCCTTTACTGCTACACTTTTTTTGGAGCCTTCCCGAGGTCTATGCCTTGACACAATCCTGCCTTTGAGCTCTGAAGGCGATTCCTTTGACCTCACGACTTGCTCGCTGCTCCGATGCACATTGTTAATGGTGGGGTCTTCTGTAGACAGAGGTGTACCTTTCCTAGTTCTGTGTAATCAACTGAATTGACCCCCAGGTGGGCTCCAACATCTCAATGATGATCCATTAAATGACATGTACCTGAGCCAGATTTCAGGTGCCATAGCCAACGGTCTGAATACTTGTGTCACTTAGGTCATCCAGCTTTTTATTTTTAATGATTTTGACAACATTGCTAAAATCATGTTTTGCTTGTCATTGTAGCATTTGGTCATTTTTAGCACAAGGATAAACCATAACAAGATGTGATAAAAGTGAAGGGACTCGTGTACATTCTGAAGACACACTATATAAGCTTTACAACTTTCATTATCTTCATCGTTTATTTGTATTTGTCTGGGCATTATACTGGGCATGGAAGAGGAAAAGGCCAATGTGTGAGCTATGGGTACAGTGATGTAAAACAAGAGGAAGCAAGTTAAAGGTACAGGAAAGTCACAAAGAGGTAGACGGCTACAGCTGCGGTGTGGTGAGGTGCAAATGGTGTCCATGGTCACAGGCACCAGAGGAACTAGAGGCAGATCCAATGTGGTGCCTCAGCTTTGAAGTGGTGGTCCACTCTACACATCGTAGGCCATGGTTTTGACTTTTTTTCTGTTGTCTGTGTACAGGCGAAACACGAAGAACCTGTTAAGGAACCGGATTGGCATCCTGATGCGTCTCTTCCAGAACCTGATCTTTGGGCTCTTTATAGCATTCTTTCTCATGAAACTACACGAGGACGTTTTGAAAGGTGCTATTCAAGACCGAATCGGTGTCATCTACCAGACCATGGGGGGCACACCATACACAGGGATGTTGAATGCAGTGGCTCTGTGTAAGTTCATCCTTTTTCTTTTAGTTCCCACGTAGCACCTGAAGTTTGAGCATTAGCTACTGCTGTACACCAAATTTTGCTGTTGTCCCTCCGCTTCCTTGAATTTATCAATTGTACAATGACAGCTTTTTCCTTCTGTTTCACAGTCCCAGCACTGAGGGCAATCAGTGATCAGGAAAGTGCCGATGGCCTGTATGAGAAATGGCACATGTTGGTGGCCTACATCATCCACATTCTGCCGCTCAGTGTCATCAGTGTGGTCTTCTTCACCACTTTCTTATACTGGTAAGAGCAACTCAAAGCACTTGCTCATAAAATCCTTAGCATACAAGGGGGTACCAGAAAATAACCGGAATTGAAAAAAAAAATTGTTTTTATAATTTTTACTTACTGAAACTTTAGTCTCCTTCAAAGTACTCTCTCCATGTGAATGAATGCACTTGTCCCAACGGTTTTCCCACTGGTGGGAACATCTTTGTATTGCTGAAGAGGAATGTTGTCCACTGCCTGCAGCGATTTTTCTTTGACTTCCTCCACAGTACAAAAACACTTTCCTTTGAGTTCTTTTTTCATATGCGGGAACACGAAAAAGTCGCACGGAGCAAAGATCAGGAGAGTAGGGAAGGTGGCACACAAGTCAATTTGGAAATCTCTTCAATAGTCCAATGACAATCGTCGCAAATTGCACTGCAAAAAATTTTTCAAGATTTTTGTTATTCCTAATTGTGGAAGGTTGGCCAGATCTTGGTTGGTCTTCAAGTGACATTTCTCCTCGTTTGAAGCATGAAAACCCCTTGTAGACCTGTGTTTTACTTAGGGCTTCCTTTTTAAAGATCAGTTACAAGCATCACTACAGTTTCAGTAGCTGTTTTCCTTAAGAGAAAACAAAATTAAAACTCAGACTCGCTGTTCTTTATGATCACCCATCACAGAAATCGCAGAACATGTTTAATAAGCACCAAGAAAAATACAGAATGCCGTACAGACAATACTGAGCAATGCCACTTGGCAGATTGTCACAGAATACAGTAAGTACGCTACACCTAGTGGCAAAATTTGAAACTAAGTCCAGATTGTGTGCCAGGTACAGATTCTGGTTATTTTTGGGTACCCCCTCGTATAAGGAAGACTGGGTATGTATGTCTGGTTGGCTAGGTGACAGGGACCTCTAGACAGTCTGTAACCCTTTGTGATGGGGGACCTCAATATAATGAGGTGAATGAAATGTATAACAGCCTGGTAACACCAGGGACTGTCTCAAAAACTATTTGACGGGGTATCTAAAATTATTGCTGCTGCCTCACAGCTCTAGTTTTGGGTTCAGATCTCGACCTGGTCATGCTCTATGTGGAGTTTCCTCATTCTCCCCATTTCTGTATAAATGGACGGCAGACTAACAAACAATACAACATTGGGCTGAGGTTGTGAATTCAGCCCTGTGGAGGCCTTGTCCTACACCAGCTCCCAACAATGAGACCGATTTCATCAAGTTTTGGAAAACGATGGATTATCCACAGCATAAATGTGTGGATCAATGGCCTAAATAGC
Source organism: Erpetoichthys calabaricus (assembly GCF_900747795.2). Lineage (NCBI taxonomy): Eukaryota > Metazoa > Chordata > Cladistia > Polypteriformes > Polypteridae > Erpetoichthys > Erpetoichthys calabaricus. Next base: position 16,449,001 of record NC_041408.2, on the reverse strand, counting down.
CTGTTGGAGGTGTCTACGTGACAACCATCTATGCTGTCTGGAAGTCTATGCGATGGTGGGATGTTTTAGTTTGTTTTTTGTGCCCTGACTATTTCTTTGAATGTGTGATTTCCCTGCAGGACGGTGGGCATGTTCCCAGATTTGATCCGGTTCATCTGCTATACTGCAGTGGTTCTGGTACCCCATGTCGTAGGAGAACTGCTAGCTCTAGTTCTGCTAGGGATCATTCAAAATCCAAATATTGTCAACAGTGCCGTGGCCCTGTTCAACATTGCTGGCATTCTGGTAGGCTCTGGATTTCTTAGGTAAGTGAATATTTCAAAATCATTTTGCAATGATAATAGGGAGACATTAATTTTGGCTGGAAGGAGAGCAAAGCTGGGAGTAACCAGATGGCCGACAGTGGAGGAATTCAGCTGAGAGTGATCAAATGTCTAAAAAGTGAAAAACGTATCTGGTGATGAAAGAAAGGTGTGGGTTACCAACAACAGATGAACATCTCTGCCAATAAGAATTATACAGTAAGACATTCATTTTGGTTCCAAGTGACATGAAGTGGGCAGTATGAGCTAAGCTGGAAGCGACCAGATGTTTAAGAGCATCTGAAGACGATGAGCTAGCATGGAAATGCATGGTGATGAACATCTAAAGTTAACATATTTGTAATTGTGAAGTGAGATATTAACTTTGAAATGAAAAGCCAGTATGAGGAGAGCTAAGCTGGGAGTGACCAGGTGGTTAATAAAACTGAGTACAGTGACAATGGGCTAAAAAAAGAGGTGCATCGGGTGCTTGAAAGTGAAAAGTGTATTAGGTTTGATAGGAGTGACCATGAGGTTCATTCATACATCCATGTAAAGTGATCAGGACTTGGGGAGACAACGGGAGTGGGCAGGAAGAGGGCACTAAGAGAGCAACCAAAAACAACCAAGCTTGAAGGGACAAGGCGGTGGAAAACCAAACCGTAAATGGCTAAGCTGGTCATGATCAGGATGTCAACACAAATGTAAGCTTAGCTAGGAGTGTGCAGGTGTAGAACACATGAGGAGTGTTATGTAGAGTGAACTGAAGATTAATGCTGGAGACCAGCGATATAGGCAGATTAAGAGGTTAACCTATGAGGAGTGAAGCTGGGAGTGAACAGCAGGAGTGACCAGGGGTCAGCATGTGAGGACCAGTATATGGAATGACCAGACTGTTAAAATGTGAGAAGTGCTGTAAGGGTTGAACAGAAGAGAAGGGAGGAGTGAACAAGAGGTTAATAAATGATGAGCACAACTCAGGGTGACCAAGGAGATGACGCTTGCAGAAAACAGCTTGAAGTGAGTAGGAAATGTGCACAAAAGAATATCAGCATGTAGCAACTGGGACAGGGAGTGACAAGGACTGAATAAAAAGGCCACGCCTTGCGTCGTAAACTAAGCCAATCAATCCATGCGATTTTTGTGCCCAGATTAAGACAGACATTAGTAACACAGCTCAGTACTGAGACATCTGCTACTACAGTACACTGTGAATGGTGATGTTTTCCATCTCTCGTTACAGAAGCTCACAGGAGATGCCCGAGCTTCTCCAGTGGCTCAGTTACCTGACTTTTCAGAAATATGGTTGTGAGCTGCTGGTTGTCACAGAGTTCTATGGGCTAAACTTTACTTGTGGTGAGTAAGAATTCGCCTCTGTTGGCTCTGCCTGTGCTGAGATTGTAAGAGTTAGGAAACAAAGCCAAAGAATGTGTGCTTCTCTACAGGAGAAAAACCCAGCAACCCAGGCACAGGTGTCCACCCCTGTATCTTCAGCAATGGCATCCAGTTCATAGAGGATGGGTACCCAGGTGCAGTTTCGCGGTATACTCTGGATTTCCTCATGCTGTACGCCTTTCTGCCTGCACTTGTTATCTTGGGGATCATCAGTTTCAACATTCGAGACTACATTGCTCATCGCTAACAAACAGAAGAGCATCAAGAGTCTCCGAATTTCAAATGCAAGTCAAAGAAGCTGTGAATGATCAGTACTGAAGACTGGAAGGCACAAATAATGGGAAAAACAAATCTGTCATCAAGAACATCTCTGCCTTGTGGACAAAGCTTCTAGCTGCCTTAGGATGCAAACGCAAGCCTCAGCAATGTCAGAATCCTGCAAGACACCACGGATGTCACTCACTGTGACTCCCAGTAACCAGCAGGCAGCTCCTCTTTCTTATTTCAGCAAACTAAATTTGTGTATGATGCAGACATATTAAACACATTCATAATATTAGTACAATGTTTTGTAATGCTGTCTTGCACCACCTATGAGGTTTTCTTAACAAAATGAAATGTTTAATTTCAAATTCATATACTTGAGAGTTTATTTCTTTCACCTTTCCTATTTTTTCGAGTGAGGGTTAAAGAGTTCAGACCAAGACAGCTTGTTAAGTAACCACAAGCTGCGGCTCTACCATAAATGAAGCCACGTGGTCTCCTTAGCATATACAGTGCCTGGAAAAAAGTGTTCAGCCCTCAAAACTCTCTGCACATTTTATTGTCTCAGATTCTAAACCTAACAATATACAGGGTGATTCAAAAAGATTTTTGATTTCATAATGATTTATATCACTTGATTTGTTATTTCACAAATCATTACAGAACAATGCAGTCAATTGTAAATGGTTTAGGTGAGCATAATGTTTATTATGTAATTTTACAAGTGCTCAATATGGCCTCCCGCAGCTGTACAGACAACATCAACACGACGGTCAAGTTCATCCCATTCTCGACCGTCACTGTACTCGCGGCTCTTTCAACGTGATTTCCGGAGATCATCCAGTGTTGTTGGGAGTGGTGGTACATAAACAGAATCCTTAACGTACCCCCACAAAAAACAAAAATCACACGACGTGAGATCTGGTGATCTTGAGGGCCAGAAGTGGAGGGCAAAATTGTGGGCTCCTTTACGGACAATCCAGCAATGAGGGAGCTCGTTGTTGAGAAATGCGCAGACTGAAGGCAGCCATGTTGCAGTGACAGTCAGAAACTCTCTGACCCCATCTTTTAATTGGTATGTGATTGGTTCCCAGGTGCCTCACGGTTGTAAAAATACGGCACTTTGAATTCGAATGAATCTTTTTGAATCACCCTGTATTAAAGTAACAATTTTTTTCAGCTGATCTATAAAACAATGTACATCATATCATATCAAAAGGAACAAATTAAAAATCTATTACATTAACTTTCTAAAAAGAAACATCAAAATTCCAAGATTGAAAATCTATTCATGCCCTTTGTACATATTAGACTAACTTTGCGCATGTGTCGTGTATTACTTTACCAACTCGCCCAGTCTGTTGATGGTCTGGAAGTGGGTGAGTCACCAGTTCTCAATGACTTTACCAGGATTAATACGCGTTCTGTCATCGAGGTTCAACACTATGGTAGATAAAGCCATAATGAAGAGAAAAGAGCATTCCAATAAAGTCAGGAATATAATTCTAGAGAAACCTACATCTGGGATAGGATAACAGGCTGAATACACCTCAGATAACCGCAGTCCATCATACAGAAGTGGGAAAAATCTGAAACTACAGCCTCAGTGCTTAAGTGAAACATCACTCTAAACTTAGTTACTGAACAGGAACGGCACATTTCAGAGAGGCACTGTGATGCTGAGGTGGATGCTCATGATTATCAGTCTCCAAGGCATTTGTTTAAATTGTATTTTCAAAGCACCTCTAACATTCACCAAATATCAAAGGGAACAACTAACTTCTTAGATTCTTTTTTAAAAGGGGGGTGAGGAAATGTTAAAACCAGCTATACAACTTGTAAACACTTACCTGTTTCACTGTTCATATTGTGCCCCACATATTCAGCCTTAGAGACTTCTAATGGTGGGCTGCTCACTGACTTGGACTGTCTTTAACTTCAACCCAGTTTACCAGTTAATGGAGGGCTTCACATAAGGCACCCATTTGAGCTATAAAGGAACTCCAGTTAGACAAGGAATGGACAATCTTAACTTCTCAGCTTACTAGTAACAACTGTACAGAGACATTAAATTAACAAGAATAATAACAGCATATATATCAGGTCAGGTCAGGTTGGGGATCTTGCACTGGTACAGTGCATTGCCGCACCCACCACACGATTAAACCGCTCGGGATCCTGGTTGGTAACAACCTCAGGCAGAGACGCAGTCCAGTCCCACACTCTGGAAATTACCCTCTATCTGCCACAGCCAGGTGTTACGTGGGCGACCCCTTGGCCTGGTCCAGCCGCTCAGGTCTTCCACAATGAGGATCCTACAAGCTGGATCACCCTCGGGGAATCACGCTGCATGGCCATAGTGCCGTAACTGACGCTCCCTCACATTGCAGGTAATGTACCTCATTCGGGACTCCAAGAGCAACCGCTCATTCGACACAAAGCCAAACCAGCAGTATCCAAGGATTCTCTAAAGAGACACAGTACTGAAGGAGTCCAGTCTTCATCTCAGTTCACTGGATAGCGTCCATGTCTCACAGCCATATAGCAAGACAGGAAGCACCAGGACTCTAAAGACTTGGACCTTCGTTGTTTTGCATAGACATCAGGAGTGCCACACACCCTTTTCCAGCAACCTCATGATATGATATTATATATATGTGAATGTATAATATATAATAATGCATATATAATACAAAAAATTATACAACCTTGGTTGGTTCATGCAGTCTTCATTCAGTCCAGGATGACAATTACCAGATGGTGCAGTTATTTTGCTTGAGTGTCCAACAGCTAAGAGATAAAGCTCCATGAAAGTGTCCATTATTTTTCCACCAATAGACACTCTTTATAAATATGTCAGAAAAGCAGCAACTGAACTAAAAGCTCAAATTTTGCAAAAAGCAGAAATTAAACTGAGAGAGAACTCTTTTGGGGGAAAAAAGTCTAACAAAAGGCAGCCAGCCACCCACCCACCCATTCTTCCTGCCCCAAATTAACACACACGTAAAACTCCTTGGCTTCTGTGTTAGCAGAAAGCTTACATTTTCTCAAAACACACAGAATGTTGCTAAATTATTATCAAAACCTCAAGGTTTTTTCCCCCATGGGACTGAGAAGCTGTGCTTTCTAAGCAAAATACTATGAAACCTGCTTACTCCTCTTCAGCTTGACAAGGCTTTCAGGCTAAGGCCCAACACCTGAAATCTGTCAGCTGAAATGGTTAAAGTATCTCCCTTACAGCACGGAACAAAGGGGCTGTAGGGAAGAGTGGCGAGGAAGAAGCTCCAGCTGGGGGGGGTGGGGGGGGGCAGACAACATGTCATCGGCAGGCTATGTATAAAAAGCTCAGATACCTGAAGTGGGTTTGAAATTCACTGACTGAGTGGAGTTTGCACATCTGAGTTTTTTTTCCACAAGTCAAAAGATATGCATTCTGGGTTAAACAAAGAATCTGAATCAGTCCATTGTAATGTGTGCGTGGCTATGTAAGTGAATACATTCTGCAATGGGCCAAATGCTGCCTGGATAGGCTCTGGTCTCAGATGAAGCTGGAGATCCCCAACACACTCTTGTGGCCTTTTATGCACTAAATTAATTTTGAGAACCACTGCCACAGTTGTGTGGAGTACTGAATACATCTGGACTTGCTAATAGAGCACAGGCCAGAGACTTCAACTGAACGCTACGCTCCACTGGTGTTTTACACTATAATAGCATGACAACATGATATCCCAAAGCACACAGCAGTACACACCAGGAACTGTTCTGCTGTTTCACGGGGAAGACAGAAACCAGAGCACTCTGCCCAAATCTCAACTTGAATAGAAGCAGTCTCAAAACTTTTCTGTTGATTTTCCTAGGAAATTTGATGCTTTATTTGCTCAGGGTGAACCTTTGTCCCCACTCTTTATAGTTCTAAAACTTAAAGAAGACCTAAGCCACTCCTGGGCGGCACGGTGGCGCAGTGGGTAGCGCTGCTGCCTCGCAGTTGGGTGATCTGGGGACCTGGGTTCACTTCCCAGGTCCTCCCTGCGTGGAGTTTGCATGTTCTCCCTGTGTCTGCGTGGGTTTCCTCCGGGCGCTCCGGTTTCCTCCCACAGTCCAAAGACATGCAGGTTAGGTGGATTGGCGATTCTAAATTGGCCCTAGTGTGTGCTTGGTGTTTGTGTGTGTCCTGCGGTGGGTTGGCACCCTGCCCAGGATTGTTTCCTGCCTTGTGCCCTGTGTTGGCTGGGATTGGCTCCAGCAGACCCCCGTGACCCTGTGTTCGGATTCAGCGGGTTGGAAAATGGATGGATGGATAAGCCACTCCTGCTGTCATTTTAACACTGTGCAATTATTAAACAGACTATACTCATTTATGAGGATAGCACTAGGGCTGATGGACACTTTGTAGTGCCTACGGGAATCCTTAAAAGAGACTTAGCTTGCTGTTCATTTGTCAACCAATATCGCTCAAATGAAACAGCAGACCAACTACCAATTTTTCCTTATTTGTTTCTCCCAACAGGAGTGTCAACCATCAGAACCTTGGCTGGAGACTTCGTAATGCTGTCAACATGAATCATTTTGAAATCGCCTAAATAACATGTTTTTGAGCAGACCATGCAGTACATCTAATCATATTCTCACATAAGGTACCAATCAAACTAAATTCCACTTACCAAACTTACCAGCAAGGCCCTCAAAAACTGAGACTATTGTGTTTTCAGTAACCGCAGATCTATCAACACCTGTGAACTTATGACGTTTTCGTAAAAAATGTTAAAATCATTCTCCAATCCTTAATATTTTGATAGCACATACAACTATTCATTTTCAAAGCAAAATCTGTTATGGTAGGAAAATCCCAAGAATTTTTCCCCAGGTACTACCTGTATGTTTTTTTCTAGTTTGAGAAGATTTACATAAATAACATTATTCAAATAAAAATGTCATAGCAAATTACCACAATATGTCTAAATTCATCCCAAAGTCTAAATACTACTTAACGCCGTTCGCCACCCAGAATAAAATGTAGATATAGTAAGGGGGGCAAGTGTTCATCGAACCTCTTCAACAGTATACTATTAACTATAAGTGGACACGTTTGCTGTGGGACTCCCGATCTCTCTCGGGGTTCTCAATTAGAATTATTACAGTGAAGTGCATGGCTTGGTCAAATGCCAGCAAATGTCACAGGCACCAACTTGGTCTCATGGAGAACAGCATGCACTTGATGCTAGGCCTATTCTGAATTCAGTAGCACCTGATACGAGGACTTTGCTAGAGAGATAGTAATAATGCCACGGTTTATTTATTCAAATTTTGTTTCAAATGTACTTAATTTAAATTCAGAATAAATAATACACGGTACCTAAATATTAATTAGCAATGAGCCCATAAAAAGCAATCACTTTGTCTTATAATGTGAACGAGTAAAAGTGAAGGATCGTTTTCAGACAATCACTACATTAGTCCACAGTGTCTGAGCAGAAGACCAGGACACTGAAATCTACGCTTCGGTGCAAATTATTGACGTCCTCTAAGTCACCCAGCACTTAATACTGCTTGTTACACATAACATAATATCCCTCAGGTTATTAATTGTAGTTTTAGATGAGTTGGTAGGAAGATCTGAAAGCTTACTAGATACCCACATCATGTCAGGCAGGCAAGAAATGTCAGTGCAGGTTTTCAGACAACATGTTGAAATGTGTTCATATTCATGCAGAGATGCTAACGTACAACATTCACATAGGAAAAGCAATTACGGGTGTTGCACACACCACTTACTCACTGCATTGTTATATTTTTAAATTGTATTTCTTTTGGCAGCCGTCTGATGTGCCTCAAATGCACCGTAACTTGTTCCAGTTGCCAGGGTAACCTTTCCCATCGTTGGTAGGCATGGCATCTGGGTTCATCACCTGCTGGTAATTGCAGCAGTGGGTATATACAGCCCATGGCGCTGGGTCTTTATCTCAGGTTTTCTAAACCTATTGTGACTATTTCTTGTTTTCCGAATTGGTCTCTTAGGTTCCCGACTTTCATTTTGTCCTTCGGACCTCAAATCTCATAGCAAGACGGAAAGCACCAGGACTCTAAAGACTTGGACCTTCATCCTTCTGCAGAGATATCAGGAGCGCCAAATGCTGCCTGGATAGGCTCTGGTCTCAGATGAAGCTTGAGATCCCCTCCGCACTCTTGAGGCCTTTTATGCATTAAATTATTTTCAAAGAACCACTGCCACAGTTATGTGGAGTACTGAATACATCTGAACTTTCTAATAGAGCACAGGCCAGAGACTTCAACTGAACGCTCCGCTCCGCTGGTGTTTTACACTATAATACCATAACAACATGATATCCTAAAGCACACAGGCGGTTTGTCCTTCAGACGTCGATTCTCATCTTGTTCTTTGGCTTCGTTGTTTCTGTACTTTTTGACCTCCCAGTTTTGTCCCTTTTCTGTTTCGCGTCTCTCTCTTCTTCTTTGCCCTTAAAACATATTGTCAGTTTCCCATTCAAAGTGAGACACAGAAGAGAGAACGTTTTCACCAACAGAAGAGACATCAACATCCAGTAATGAGTTTATCTGTGACTCTTGATTAAGCTTCAAGTCTACCCAAAAAGAATGATGAAGAGGAAGGCAACCTCTATAACCCATGACACAAGGAACCTGGTACTTACTGTTTCACAAGTAATACGATGTTTCTGAGGAACATACAGGAATAAGAGCAGAGCAAAATAAAAATATCCATAACACTTTATTAGATGGCAGAAAACATGTAAGAATATATACAAATAGAGAATGTGGTAATGTGTTCCTCATTGCAGCTGATGGTGAATTTAACAGTTTCGCTACTAATGACAACTAACTGTCAGCTTTGGCCTGCTCAGGTCATTTGTTTATTTGCCCAGGACTTGCAGAGACAACGACAACTTCCACATCCAAACATGGCCAGCACTAGCTCCGCCGAGACTCCAGCTCCACTCCTTTCCATGTGGTTGATGCCTTCCTCTTATACTGCTCCAGCTCCTTAAATCACAAACACAGTGGGGTTCAGGTCAGTCTAATGTGTGCACATGTCGAGTATCGTGACTTTTAGAGTATGAGGCGTTATATGTTATCAAACACAATTTCAAACCTTTGTGTGCAGTGACAATAAAGATTATCTTCTATCAATCAATGTAAGCAAAACACAATACTGCCGAATTTCAGAAGCAGTAGTCATTCTACAACACAAGGTTGGAAATTCAAGAAAGGTTTGGCTTTGGATCTTTAATGCTCACTTATTAGTGTGTAACATAACTTCTTTGCAAAAAATAAATGGCCACCTTTGCTGTTCTAGACATGCAGGAACTCAAACACAATGCTTAATCATGTCAGCTGCACTTCTTAGCTCCGACAGCCTTTTTCCTACATACCGGCATAAATTGCTTATCAACATTTTACACCGGCACTTTATAATCGGTGAATAAAACTTTACTGGCACTCATTCTTGAAGCCTTCAAATTCTGAGGTTGCTGCCGTAACTTTGTTCACTTGAGACAGGATTCTCTTTTTTTTAACTTTGATTATTTTTAATGTTTTTCCCTTTCATAACATGTCTGAATTAAATCCTGTCTCTTTTACTGCTGGTTAATTAGTACCTAAGGTTCAAATAACTGAATTTGGTGGCTGCTACAAACAGAAAACATTGCACTCTGCCAAAGCATCACACAGGGTTGGAGGTTTAAAGAAACATGGCAACCCACTCTCATTGACACAAAGTGAAAAAGACTCTAAAGCAGTAAACACAAACTTACCTTGGTGTAGCACCTTCATGACATGAACAATCCCAAAGCCCTTTACTGACACAATGCAATATAATCTATCCAACCACTTTCTGAACACATTTAGTTTTTAAATTAAAGGTTTGGAGGCAACTCAAAGTTATTTTAACTGACCTGGTAGCAGCTGCATAAAATCCAAAGATCTAGTCGCCATATACGTGGAGTCTGTTAGTTTTCCCAGAGGGTTTTCACCTGGTATTCTGCTTTCCAGAGATGTGCTTAAAGGCTTCATTGGATATTTTAAACTTGCCCGGTGTAGGTAAACATGGGTATATTTGTGAGTGTGCCCTGTGATGGACTGGCACCTGCCCACAGATGGTAACTGCCTTGTGCCATATACAAATGCTTACAACAGACAGGGAGTTCAGAAACATCAATGCGGCCTTCATTAGCCACTTACTTAGGAATTATAATCCAAATTACGTAATTGATAAACTATACTGTATAGTTGAGGGCAGTAACACAAGATTGGCACTTGTCATCTGACCTTGTTGGTGCAAATCAATGTTCCTATCACTAGCAAAGAATATAACTTTGTTTTCTAATAAGGTTTTAAAAACAGCTACATTTTATAAAAGAGTAGGCATTCTGCACTATTTGCACATTATCAAAGGAAATATGCATAAGATTATCTGACCAAAATGTCCACAGGTCCACCAAAGGCCTTTATACCATATGTTGTGATAAATATGAGTTTATAACACATCAGTGGCACCTCTGCAGACTCTTAACGCAGTGGCGTGTTGCCCTCTGTAAGTAGTATGACATCTACAATATTTTTTTACCACTTCTAATGACTCAGCCTTGCATGAGCCAGTGGTCTTCTCTCAGACAAAGACACAAAATACCTGCACGCAGGGTTTGCCACGTGCAAGTTCACAGTCCAAATGAAGACATTTATTGCTCTGCTATAAAGCAGTTGTTATACGTCACAGTTATCTGTCAACAGAGCAAGGCTACTAGAGGTCAATGTCTGCAAAAGTTGATCTTTCTAGACACAGCTTTTAATTGGAAATATAAATCTGTCAAGGCCATTTCGTCTGGGGTTACTTGTGGGCAAAGCCTAGATAACACGCGATCAAATCCTAGCAATTGTACTCCAAGAAGACGACTGAAAGTTGTCTTGAGTTGGTTATACTCTGGATGGCATATTTAATAACACATTTAAAGAAAAATGGAAACACTATAAACACCATAGACAAAAAATTACAAAATATTCATTTACACACTCTTGTTTATTTAATTGTTTCAGCTTCAAGGGCAGAAAGTCTATTTGCCAGACAGGAACTTACTCTGTACTGGGTGCCAGTCCATTCTAGGGCACACTTTCATGAATATACTGTATATACACACCGGGCCAAATTATTTAATACACTTATGAAGATACTTTTCTGAATCCTAATACAAGAATTCCGCACAGTACACAAGTCAATAAACAAAATGAAAGAACTTCTTATGCTTATCAGATTTATACATTAAGCGCATCAATTTATTGCAACGTAAAAATCACCTACAAATACCCAGAGCCATTTAACACTAGAATTACCAGAGCCTACGATAAAACTCATAGATCCGACTCACCTTAAATCGATTTGCACCTCTCAGTCAGCGTCTTTTGTCCTATAAATGTGTCAATAAGCAGCAAACAGCCTGCTATCACATCCCCCCCACTCCGCACAGTTTTCTCAGCTCAAGTCTGTTTACCTGCGTGTTAGTTGCTTAGTTGTATAGAGTGAGAAGTCAAGCAAAATCACACCTTTTATAAATACTATATCGTTATTTGGAACACATGCATTTCATGTGTGTTCCGTGTCTACAACGATATATGTAAACACATCGCTAAAACAGAAACGTTTTTCATGTTTTAGTAATAATTGACAAAATGTAGACATGAAGTGTATAATGTGTGAAGCCTGAAGTCCAAATATCAAATAAACACTTTCACAAAAGGTACAAATATAACAGAACAAGTGTGCTTCTATTCAAGAATATAACTGAAGAAAAAGAACCCGCGTTAGGGTGCGACATTGACACGCATTTGCTACGACCGCTTCGGTGGCGCAACGGTATGAACTGTTGACTGGCAATCAAAACTTCACGGGTTTGACCCCGGACAAGTCCGTTTGAGAAGTGAGCTGCTCTTATTCTTACTATTTTAGAATAAAAACATACATTTGATTTCAGTCTGTAACAGCCGGTGTAAATGTAAGGATACTTGTAAAGGTTAGCTGGTTTTTTTTTTTTTTATATTCAGTTTTATTCTCTCAGTCGCGTTCACAATCCCCACCCCATCTGACACTGCTGTTTTCACATAAAGACGCGTTATAACAGAGGTGAACTCAGATAATGATGACGGTTCTACATCGGAGAAAGAATGCATGTCGCACTTTTTCTGTCGCTGTACTTTGTATATGTACAAGGGAAGCTCTGCAGTCTACTTGTGACTTTACGTTGTAGGAAGTAAGTAAATAAATCATGGTAAATAAGTATCTAAACACTAGCGTGGAGAGTCACTCACATACTGAAGAGTCTATAGCTGCAGGTGGAAGCCACCATCGCTGTACTTTGTATATAAGAGCCAGATCAAATGTTATTTACCTTTATTTATTTACTTACTTCTTACAGCGTAAAGTCACAAGTACAGTGCAGAGCTTCCCGTGTACATATACAAAGTACAGCGATGGCAAAAGTGCGACATGCGTTCTTGCTCCGATGTAGAACCGTCTGCATCATCTGAGTTCACCTGTGTTATAGCGCGTCTTTATGTGAAAACAGCAGTGTCAAAGGCTGGGGGGGCAGGATCGTGAATGCGACTAAGAGAATAAAAGTGAATAAAAAAAAAAAAAACAAAGCTAACCTTTACAAGTATCATACATTTACACCGGCTGTTACAGACTGAAATCAAATGTATGTTTTTATTCTAAAATAATAAGAATAAGAGCAGCTCACTTCTCAAATGGACTCGTCTGGGGTCGAACCCGTGAAGTTTTCATTGCCAGTCAACAATTGATACCATTGTGCCACTGAAGCAGTCGTAGCAAATGCGTGTCAATGTCGCACCCTAATGTGGGTTCTTTTTCTTCAGTTATATTCTTGAATAGAAGCGCACTTGTTCTGTTATATTTGTACCTTTTGTGAAAGTGTTTAATTTATTTGATATTTGGACTTCAGGCTTCACACATTATACACTTCATGTCTACATTTTGTCAATTATTACTAAAACATGAAAAACGTTTCTGTTTTAGCGATGTGTTTACATACATCGTTGTAGACACGGAACACACATGAAATGCATGTGTTCCAAATAACGATATAGTATTTATAAAAGGTGTGATTTTGCTTGACTTCTCACTCTATACAACTAAGCAACTGACACGCAGGTAAACAGACTTGACCTGAGAAAACTGTGCGGGGTGGAGGGGATGTGATAGCAGGCTGCTTACTGCTTATCGTCACATTTACAGGACAAAAGACGGCGATGGAGAGGTGCGAATCGATTTAAGGTGGGACGGATCTACAAGTTTTTTTGTAGGCTCTGGTAATTCTAGTGTTAAAGAATCAGCTATTAACTTTTCAAGTACATTGTTGGGGATTTGAGAGTAAAGCCAAGAGAAAAATCTACATGAGGACTCAGCATACAATACAATGGAGTGTAAGATTTCAAACCAGCATTAGTGTATTAACTAACCACTGAATTACACTGAATATGATAACCACTTACAGTATCCACATTGACGTATATGATTTAGCAGAGATGTCACTCATGCTTACTACAGACAAATCTCAAATGTCTTGATAACCTCTAAATGATAGATCAGTTTTTCTTTATTACCAAAGGAGTAGTGAAAAAAACATTTCTAAGTGTGGTAGTGACCTCAAAGAAAATGGCTTTACACACGGACAAATAAATCCACAAAATACATAAATCAACAAGATATCACTGTAATAATGACAACAAAATTATAACAACATTCAAAATGTTTAATAAAATAAATCAAAATTGGTTCTAGCAAATTCTTAATACCCCTGCCATCATTATTCTCTTTGTTTATATTAAGAAATGCTTTGCCAAGCTTTATCTAAGACTGGCACTGAACTGAAACTCATTTTCCATTAAGTGAACTACAGGTTTGATCATACTGAAGTCAGGAGACCAAGACTTTATTTTTTATTTATTTAGTATTTTTTGACTGATTCCTTTCTTGGCTGTATTTATTAGTGAGTTCTGAATCACTGTCATTTACACAATGAATTATTAGACAGACAGCCCACATTCCTTGCTCATACTTAAGCCTACAAGAGATATTTGATGACTTCTACAGTCCATCTACTGCTAAGGTCAGCATTACTATCAACATGTTTCACAGGTGAACTGCTCCTGGTTTTGGTCATTTGCAGTTCATTCCTTACTCTACAATCTCACCCTGGCACAGTTAGTCTGGCACAGTTTACCTGCCTGATCTGCTCCTAACCCCTATGTCACAGAACTCTAAAGCCTTATCTTGTAACTTTTTTATCAGATTGAAATTCAGCATTATTGGTAGTGGTTTGTTTCTTCCAGTGACATCTTAGAAGTAGTTCTGTCCTTTGCAAATTGAAAATGTTTCCTTCATCCTGCACAATGAAAGCCGTTAGTGATTTAGTTGCATAGCTTTTCTTTAGAACTTTGAAAATGTTTGCTTTTATGCTGCAGTTATTTATCTCAGCTGGCTTGGTCTTTGCCAAGTGCTGAAGGCTCCATTACAATAAATGACATTTCCAGCGACTGTCAGTCACATTCTGTACTTCACTTACACCTAATCATAGTGAGTTAGGGCCAGTTGCAGCACACTTGACTTTCAGTCAAGTAGTTTGATTTTTTTAAGTCACAGGGGTGGGCTTCTGTGTGTGCAAGAGCTGACAACCAATGAGTGCTCACCTGAATGTACAATGTATAGAATAAAGAAGTCAGGGGCTTTGGACTGTGCAAACAGAAGAGAGGCTGACTGTTTTAAGGTTTGTGTGGTTTTATCATGCCAGAATAGAAAAAGACAGAAAAAAAGGTGGGAGACTGTAACTAAACTCACTGAACATGGAAAGCATTTGCCTAAGGCTCCAATGCTGTCAGGCAGCACGCTAACTGGCTGCCAACATGCGGTGAACTTGTGATAATCTGGAATTCTCAAACTGTGCCGGAAAGTCGTCACAAGGATTTATAATATGTCATCCCCTTCCATTACTAGCCATATAATTTGACATCTTAAGCCATCAAGATGCAACAAATGTAGATGTCACTTTGACAGTCCCTACAACCATAAAATCAAATAATGTGCTGCCAGCTTAACAATATCAAGTTTCTTTTTTTTTGATATTTTAAATCATTCATTTATCTAAACCTAGTTTCTATGCAGTATTTAAAATTAAAAATCCTTCATGGGCAGACTTCTAGCTTTCTTCTTTGAAAAGTAGAGGCTCTGATGGCAGACTTTAATGTTAAGAATGAAGTTTAAATCTAATGCTACACAATCAACATCCGTTTATTTGTTCACAATCAAAATAACAAAACATTTGACAAATACCGAAAACCTTGACACCAATTTCTTTAATATCTGTGTTAACAATGGAATATAAAAATTGTCATAAATCTTATCCATTATAGCATACATTTGGGTATACATGGAAAAGTACACACAAATATAAGGTTACATTATGTACTATTGGCTTACAGGATTCAAAAGTAATGAGCCTCATTTTGTTCTGACGCGAACGTACCTCGCCGCGCGCCCCACTTGCCAGTGACGGCGACGGTGGGTGTTGGCCTTGATGGGAACCCCTGTGCGGTAGTGCGTTACACGGCGGAATGGAAAGTTCGTTAGAGCAACGGTACGCGTTGAAGACGAAGACCATGCTCATTGCCTTCTTCGGAGTGAAGGGGATCATCCACTACGAGTTTGTCCCGCAAGGACAGACCGTGAATGCTGCTTACTACTTGGAAGTCCTGAAAAGGCTGAAAAGAAGCGTTGTGCGCAAGCGAAGGGACATCAAGAACAGCTGGAAGCTTCATCACGATAACGCGCCCAGCCACACCGCCTTCATCGTGAGCGCCTACCTGGCCCAGGTGAACGTTCTGGTGGTACCCCAGCCTCCCTACAGTCCGGACGTGTCGCCTTCTCACTTCTTCTTGTTTCCGCGCTTAAAATCTGCGCTGAAAGGAAAATGCTTCGACTCGATTGAGGACATCCAAGCAAATGTCAAGGCAGCCCTTGCAGCCATCCCGGAACAGGCCTACGTGGACGCCTTCGAGTCATGGAAAAGCTGCCTACAAAAGTGTATTGATGCAGGAGGTGCCTATTTTGAAGACTATTAATTAGTTGTACCGATTTGCTCAATAAATTTGTCTTTTTGAACAAAGGCTCATTACTTTTGAATCCTACCCTGTATATTATCTTAAAGTTAAGTTGCCTCTGTAAAAACACAAAATATTTCATAAATGTAACTTCAATGTCATGGAACTTATGAAGTATACAGTTTTTCTAACCCGACACCTCATTTGGAGGTTGCTCCTATATTAATTACTTTTCTTATGTTTGTCATATGCTATTCAAGTCACAAGTGATAACCTTTTCATAAATATGTGAGGACATTTGAATTACTGTATATACTCGCGTTTTAAGTTCTCTAGCAGAGAAGTCAGGGCTTCATTTGACTGTATAATTTCCGGTATTTTATAATGTCGGTCGTATAAATCGAATGCGGAAAACTCACGCTATTGGTCCAAGAGATTACGATATGCTAACACCCACCTGAGAGAGTAACCACGGAGCACATGGACTTTTTTTTCTATGTATTGTGCCTACGTGACCACACGGTAATACCCAAACTATTCCGAAGCGACGTTTGCACTGTTTTGTGTTTTTTTGTATCTCACACCTTCATACACCTTATCATAAGAGCATCCCTTATGTACGATGGAGCGTTCGATCAGAAGAAAATATGAAGCTGGTTTCAAATTAAAAGTTGTTGATGTGGTGAAAAAAATTGGTAACTGCGCTGCTGCAACAAAATTCGATGTGTCTGAGAAACTAGTGTGAGATTGGAGGAGGCAAGAAGATGTAAAAAAAAAAAAAAAAAAAAAAAATTAAGTGTCGTATTTTTGGACGGGCATATAAGTCAGTTTGATTTTATGATCGATTTTTAGGGTTTCAAGACCCAACTTATACACGAGTATATACGGTATGTTTGACAGACTGTGCAGTAAGATCTCTCCACTTCACAGTATGAAATACAAAATGACAGAAATTCCGAAAATACTTTAAATTAAAAGGATGGATTTTACCTTTACAGTCTTTCCTTCAATCAATCTTAAACAAGGTGCCACAAATTATAAGGCACATAATGAAATAAATAAAACCAACCTAGTCACAATAATGCAGATGGTTTCAATTTTCCTGGATGAACAGCCAAGCTGTTTCTGTTGTCTTTACTGAATTTAAATCAAAGGTGAACGCACTGAAAATATGCAAATGTCAAAAGGACTTCAAGATAAACCTATCAGATGTTACAGATCTGGGGAAAGGTTATTAAAAAAATATACCATGTTTTAAATACACCTTGGTGAATACTCAGCTTTGTCGAGTGGTAAAGGTTTATAGAAAATGCTTGATCAAGGTAATGTGTTGGTGGAGGCAAAGTCAAAAGCCAAGGGCTAATTATAATCTGGAATCAGTCCAGAGTGACTATTTCCATGGCGCTTCCTCATGTCATGTACTTGCTGAGTTTTATTTAATATCTTGTGTGAAAGGACCAAACCCTCAGCAGTCTCTGGTATACTAAACTTTGATCAAAACGCTTTGGCTAACTTGAAGAAACTTGGGGTGGTTTGTTTACTAGTTTGGACACCTTTGGTACCAAGGGTGAGTGACTATTTGTAGGGATTTTTTTCTTGTGACAAATTAAGATACTAATACATGGGACTACAGCCGTCAATTACTCAATAGGAGCATACATTTAGAGAAGATAAACGTGTCTGTGATGTATATGGAATCTCTCCAAATTGTACTTGCTTCCATTTACAAAGATTTTAGTATTTAAGCCCAGCAAACATATTTGGATCTTGTATAACCACTAAGATTCTCTTTCACTGAGAAAAAACACAGAAACAAATATATCACTGTGTTTTGGCTAAATCTGGGTGCAAAGTGGTGCTCTTGTTGATTCCTTATTTTAAGCTTTTTTTACATTGATAAAAGTAGCTTATCTGATCATTTTAACTTTTAACGTCTGCAATTTGATATCATAACCACATGATAGCAGCCTCGGCTTACTGTGGTAAGGTGTACTTAAGTGATTTACAGCATCCAAAAAGAAAAAGGCTTTTCTGTACCTGATTCTTCAGTGCTCTCATTCTGTCGATCTCAGGCTCTGCGTACTGAGGGTCTCTTGCAGGGTCCCTGATATCCTTTGAGTCACTGGTATTCTGAATAGTCAGAAATAATGAAAGATTGAACAGGTATATAACCTCATCATCAAACTGCTTAGATTTAAATCAATTACACTGATTAAGGATAATGCATCAAATTGAAAGCAGAATGCACTAACACTGAAAGACACCACTATATACCCTTAGAATCGCAAAACCTTCAGATACACATTATTACACCATTTCAAGGGTTCCTTGACATGATCCCAGCATGAAGAAGAATGTCTTATCTACCTCAAGAGCAAATCATCTCCACTAGGTTATTATAGCTAAAAATGTAAGGTTGAGCTAAATCCAAGTAAACTTTAGCTATGACAAGAAACTGTAGTCAAAATAAGTTTGGCTAGAGAAAAGCTAAATCAACAATAGAGATAATTCCTAAAAGATCTGGCCACCTTAAAATGAAAAGTAGCTTAGCTAAGAAAAAAAAAACATACTTCATTTTCGTCTATCCCAGAGTAAAACTCAACCTTAGCACCTCAGCTAACCTTAGGAAACAATAGCACACTGATCTTAGGATGACTTCAGCATGGCTGATTTTAAAAGTGAAGCACAATTAGTCTTTACTAGTCTACACACAACAATAAAGCATTTTCCAAAGCAGACTACTTTGTCACAGTCTTAGTTAATGTAAATTTCAATAGATGGAAAAAAAAAAAAAAAAAAAAAATATATGCTGTAGATCAGGAAGCTTCAAAAACATTTGAGGCTAACATTCTCTCAAGTTCAGAACAATCTCAGCTCATTAGCCAATTTCAATGTAAATTCAGTAGAGAGAAACTAAAATATCAGCCCATCCTGAGTGAAGCTCACCTCAGAAGGGAACATTTTCTCATACGCATTCTTCCACAGATCCACGGGGCTCCTGGCCTGCATTTTTCCTATTCCAATGTCTGCACTTGGTGGAGATCCTGTAAATTATCAGACATAAATTAAACAGTTGGCACAAAACTAGCAAACATTTCTAGCAGTTCAGAAGTCAGAATAATACAGGTCCTTTATAAGTAATTTAAAAACATTGTAATAGCCGACTCACTCTCCAAAAGTGGCAGCTACACCACCAAGACCCGTGGCCTGGCAAGTTGATGACGTTAGACCAGAGAAGCCGTACTTCTTCCACATAAACCTCCCCCAATCAATCGATCAAAAATAAGCCAAACAACAAACCATATGCAAAATAATAAAGTCAGTATATATTAATAATAAAAAATGAAACAAGCAAACTCCAAACATTTTATATATATATATATATATATATATATATATATATATATATATATATATATATATATATATATATATATTATATATCACACAGTGGAACCTCGGTTTGCGAGTAACTTAGTTTACGAGTGTTTTGCAAGATGAGCTAAAATTTTTAATAGATTTTGACTTGATAAACGAGCGAGGTCTTGCAATACGAGTAGTATGTATACGCTTTGTCTGCTGAGCATCATGTGATCACTGCACTTTGCGCTACTTTTTGTATGAAAATGTGCTATATAAATAAATGTTGTTGTTGTTGTTATCACAACTGAGCTGATGCTGGTTCTCTCTCTCTCTCTCTCTCTTGCTGTGGGATTGTGTGCAATCGTCTCCTATTCTCCATCTGAGTTGGTGTGCCTCACTCATATAGTCAACATCCGTACGAGCGTATACTATTTACTACAGCATTGTGACTGCGTGTGTGTGTGCTGTGATGTGCGAGTCCCCGTCTTGCACCCCAAAACATGAAGCCGTACTTTAGCAACACCAGCTTTATTCAGCTTGAAACAGTAACAGCGCGGTTATTTATTGTGGCAGGATCTGCCACTCTCCTATACACAGACACAGCAGTCAGGCAGGGTCGTGGCCAAGTAGTACTGTGCCCTGCGTATTTATAATGTTCCTTGTATCACCCATCGACGGCAGGCACTTAGAGCATGTCCGCCATCTTTTCAGATTCGCTTTTACAGCGAACTGCTACAGCGTTGGGAGACTGAGATTGCTTTGGGATGCTCTTCCACGTGTCGTCCCGTTGGGTGGAATCCCACAAGAGTTTAGAAACTCACTCACACCAGCCATGATACTTTTCAAAGGTAAAGTGCAGGTTAATTTGTTTTATGTATTTTTACTTTATATTTTGTATTAATCATTTTTATATGAATAGTTTTGGGTTGTGGAATGAATCATCTGAGTTTCCATTATTTCTTATGGGGAAATTCACTTTGATATACGAGAGCTTTAGACTGCGAGCACGTTTCCAGAACAAATTATGCTTGCAAACCGAGGTTCCACTGTATCATATTTATATAATATATATAATTATATATAAAAAAATTACACCCCAACCAACCCTGACATAACATTCAACTCCAAAAGTGTCCGGTGGAAAGTACTAATAAAAAGAAAAGGTGCAGCATAAAGTTAACATGCAATGCAAACCCTCCCTTGACCCCACACTGAATACGAACTCACTAAGACGCACAGAAAGCACAAAACGCATATAAAAGTCCATAAGATTTAACAGAAAAAATGATAATGTTTGTGAACCTGGTTCAGGTGGAAAAATAGTCCTACGGAAATTACACGGATGATAATGATGGCTTGCTCCTCTCCCCAAACAACAAGAAACAGTCTCACTGTGCTTATCCTCGGTACGTGGCGTAATCCAGAACCCCGGGGTTTTGCGGTGCAAGGATGTTGTTGTCGTGCGTTGAAAGTGTCAGGTAGACAAAGGGGTGAATGATTTGGATTGCTGCTTTTTCCTGGCTCTGTAATGAATTGGTGGTCTAGTAAGACGGGCTTTTTTTTCCCCTTCTGTTCTTCTGTTTATATAGCGAATGATCAGATGCAGATGATGGAATTGACAGGACCAATTATCGTGAGGGGCCATGGTTCCACAGTGTTACCCCCCCCCCCCATTGTTTCCAGGGAAGCATATTTACATAGACACACACACACACACACACACACCATGTAAACAGGACAATGCTACAAAACAACATTTATTTATATAGCACATTTTCATACAAATAATGTAGCTCAAAGTGCTTTACATGATGAAGAAAAGGAAAAAAAAAGACAAAGTAAGAATTAAAATAAGACAACACTAATTAACATAGAATAAGAGTAAGGTCCGATGACCAGGGGGGACAGAAAAAACAAAAAAACTCCAGATGGCTGGAGGAAAAAAAAAAAATCTGCAGGGGTTCCAGACCATGAGACCGCCCAGCCCCCTCTGGACAGGACTCAGCACAAAATACATTAATCATGTCGTACCGCTACAACATAATATTTTTACAGGCTGCTGCAGATCAGAAGCATATACACAAATAAATCAATACATAAATTAGGGCAATCCTCATTTTCCTAACAGACATGTATTGGGGGGCACAGGGTTTGTTTGGCTGATGGCTTGTCCATGGATTGTTTCTACCTTGCGGCCAATGCTTACTGGGATTGGCCCCAGTTTCCCTGCAACCTTGCTCTGGATAAGCAGGCTTAGAAAATGGACAATGGGTTAATTTGTATAAGAAAGGGCACGACAGCAAGGCTATGCGATGAAACGAACATAGCATACTTTAATTTGCCGTGTGTAGTAACATGCTTTCATAGCAACCACCTTTCACATACTGAAGGTCACGGTGCTATAATATTTTATAGCTGACATAAACTGATAGAGAAGTTATGAGCTTTTTTAATCAGTTTAATGACACTCCGTTTTATGATGACCTTCTCTTGATTGCTGTGAATATATATGTATATCTTAAACTGGATGTGTTCACTTTGATATGCCCACAATTGTCGTTATTGACGTATTCCATTCAAGCCGACACGCTCTTTTTTATTTTTCAAACTTAATGTAGGCTGATAAGTGTAACAACTAATAAATGATCACATGTTTATCTCTTTCTGAAGCTGTTAAACTGGAATATAAAGCAAAATAGTACATCTTTCTGACCTGTTACGGTTCTCCAGCCCATATGCCCCGAGATTGAGCACACACATATAACCCTATAATGGAGCAGCTATAAGCTCCAAACATACAGTAGCTTAACAACATTAACATTTACATCATATTTGAATGAAATTGTCAATCAAGACCATTTTTACTGATTAAAAATGAGATCATGCAACACTTTGGTTTGTCTTTAGCAGTTTATAAAATAGTTAAAAGACAATGTGTATGTGATTATTACATGCTCTATTACACTAGCAGCCAAGTCCTGCAGTGTGATACTCTAGCACCACCTACTACCGTTCTTTAGTCACTGCAGGGACAGGGTAAAACAAACACTTTAATAAAGGGCCAATGCAGGAAAGCAAGAATAATTCTAAACAAAAAACAATGACAAATGTTTAGCATCCTTAAGTTAATTTAGTTGAACTGGGTTGAGCAACACAATCCTGCCTCATATAAATGTTTGTACCACAAAGACAGGATGAGTAGCTCCACCATTTATGGCTTTCCTAAGAGGACCATGGAGTTTGTAAAGATCATTTTAATGCATTTCTATCCAGTGAACAGACGGACTCACAGGCTGCTACAACGTCAAAAGAAACATTCTCTTTCTGCTGACTCATCGAGGATATTGGCATAACTTGACTGGAGTGGTCTGACTCTATAATATAAGCATTTTTAATGGCATAAATGCAGTGATTGAAACAAAAGATTAGCTGGAGTCCATGATGCTCAATAAAGTCCATTCAGGAACAGACTGGATGAAACGGACTCTGTGATAATGGACGCCAGGACCAGGGCCATTCTTAGCAGTTTGGGGGCCCTTCAGAACGCGATTCAGAAATGTGCAAGCACTGTATGGGGGGTGGGGGGTGTATCTGGATCCAGAGCTCAGGAAGGTGTTCTAATAAAACATCCGGAAAAGGCCTTACATGACCAGTAGGCCTACATGTACGCTTGTGTGTATGCAGAGTGGTAAAATATTGATTTTGTTCTGGATCTGGTAAAAGCTGGTAATATAGGGATATTTCATGATTTTACGGGGATCTGTCTGAATGAATCCGAAACGAATCTCTAAAATTAACGTTTGCTATAGTGTATTTGGCAAAGTTACGACAGCGTGACAATTTTAGGGATTTAGGTGAAGATTGTAATTTGGATAATAAATTACCATTGTTAATAAGACATAAGAGATGCACTGAACTAAATTTCCTGGGACTGGCACAGACGGCTGCAGTGCCAGAGACATGACAGGGACCCCAGGCCCACAGCCCGACAACAAAAAAAAAAAATTGTAAGTTGGGGCCGGGTCAGGGCCCTACGCAGATGCGTAGTTCGCGTATGCCTAAGAATATCCTTGCCAGGACCGCTTTCACTGGGTGTCATCTTGCATATCACATACAGTATGTTAACAGTCATATTGTTAGTGTACTGAGTGGAGTTTGAATGTTCTCCTCGTGTCTGCATGGGTTTCCTCCGGGTACTCCGGTTTCCTCCCACAGTCCAAAGACATGCAGGTTAGGTGCATTGGCAATTCTAAATTGTCCCTAGTGTGTGCTTGGTGTGTGTGTGTGTGTGTGCCCTGCGGTGGGCTGGCGCCCTGCCCAGGGTTTGTTTCCTGCCATGCGCCCTGTGTTGGCTGGGATTGGCTCCAGCAGACCCCCCCCGTGACCCTGTAGTTAGGATATAGCGGGTTGGATAATGGATGGATGGATAACTATAGTATGTCCAGCACGTCAACTAGCATTTTAGGTAGATTATAACAAGTTGGTTTAACGTGGTTCAAACTGGACAATTGTCAGCACAGTTGTCAACTTTGGCTGTTTAAAAATGAAGGTTAGAGCAAAGTATGTATAAGACAAAACAAAATGGTAAGTTTTACATTGGCAAAGACTGAATATAATGGGAAACATTCGTAGAATTCACACTGAACATTGCTTCAAGTTAAAGTGAACACCATAATTAAAAAATTCCACTCTTCTCACTAGACCAGGGGTGGGCAAAGTTAGTCCTGAAGGGCCACAGTGGCTGCAGGTTTTTGATCCACCCCAGTCACTTAATTAGAAAACAACCCTTGCCAATAATTTAATTTCATGGCATGTTAGTGCTTTAACTCTGCCATGTCAGGTCATTCTCATATCCTCAATTTTGTTCTCTTTTCTAAGGATATCATAAAAATGATTTGAAGTCTAAAATGGAGGAGTAATTCTCAGTCCTTGACTTTTTTCTCTTTAGTTTCCTTCCAAGTATTGAATTAAACCAAATAGTGCGCAATAAATACACACAGGTGTAAATGGAAACAAGCTAAATGGAGACATGCTGCTTTCCTTTGTCATTTGCATCTTATTGCTAATAAGGACCAATTAAAAACTGAGAATACAGCTGTTTAAGACTAAAATAAGCAATAAGGGTTCAAAATCTTAACACGCGAGACAACTAAAATAAAGCAGAAATGTTACTTGAACAATAAGTGCTTCTTATTAGGCCACTGGGTTGGAACAAAAACCTGCAGCCACTGTGGCCCTCCAGGAACAACTTTGCCCACCCCTGTACTAGACCAATTCAATTTACTCACCAATCTGGCTCAATGAATCCATCCCAGCCGAGATCAGTAGAGGCTTGTTATGGTCTGTAGACGCACATTTCCTGTTAAGACAAAACTGATGGTTAGTATCATGGTGATATCATACCATGGGTAAAACCCCAGAACGATTACCTAAATAAGAGAACAAACTAGAACTCTGGTTGAAGTAGAGTGGCATCTAATAGAGGAGAGATATTAGGTCCATCATTATGCTGTATATGTTGAATATGACTGTATACAGCATGTTGCATGCTTAGTATTTTTTTGATGCTTGTCATGTGCTGAGGAGACATGCAAATAAGAAATTTCATTGCACTAGGAACTAGGCATTTGATTATTCTCAATGTGGGAGTTACTGCTTGGCTCTTGGGCTGTACTAGCAATATGTTCTCATTGAAAGACAAAGTGACTTCAGATTCCACAACACGTATATGCTGTATTAATACATTTTTTTCAATCACAGGACAAAAATAATTTAGAGTTTTCTTACTGATTTTTATAAATACTTTCTGGAAATTGTTGGCCCAAGCAGTTACCAGAAACAACCTCTTCATCAGTTATGGTTTCATTTGTTGCCAATAGGAATCAGAAGCAGTTGCCTCTTTGGAACTAACAATCCACTAATAAAGACTGACTCACCCTCTGTCTGTACCAAATGCAAGATGGCTGAGAAACACTCGGGTTTTGGACACAAGGCTTTCAGTTTTTGTGCTAGAGAACTAAGATATTAAAAAAACAAAACAAACAAAATAAAGAGCAGGGCAAAAATAAAACACATCTGAATCGGTCTTAAGTATGTAACTAATACTATGGCCTGAAATCACACGCCACTGCAGCGTTACTTACAGCCAAAGAAGCTCCATGATAGTGAGCAACAAAGCGCAGAGTCTTACAAATCATCTTCCTTTTTTCTGATTCAAAGTCCTGAAAACATAACATGGTATAATGGAAGTCAGAGGATGAATGGCAGGGTATGGGGTTAAGGGAAAAGAAAAATTCCTGAGCCTGAAACTTTGGACTGAAGGTTGGTGACTGTGAATTGGGGATTATTACAAAGGCTACATTAACCAGAACAAAACAAAAATGAATTTGTGAAAAACTTCTATATCATATAATGTACACAGTTCAAGTGATGAATATATTTCATCTAATAACACCATATAGCTAGTGCTTTCTTTTGCTATGAAAAATGAATGTTTAACCAATGCAATAACTGAAATGATTTTACCATATAATTTCTGGTATTAAATAATTTCGGTCATATAAGTCGAATGCGGAAAACTCACACTATTGGTCCAAGAGATTATGACATGCTAACACCTACCTGAGAGAGTAACCATGGAGCACACAGCCTTTTTTTCTATATATTATGCCTACGTGACCACACAGTAATGCCTGAATTATTCCGAAGTGACATTTGCACTGATTTGTGTTTTTTGTATCTCAAACCCTCATACACCTTTATCGTAAGAGTATCCCTTATCTGCGATGGAGTGTTCGATCAGAAGAAAATATGAAAATGGTTTTAAATTAAACGTCGTTGAAGTAGCGAAAGAAATTGTTAACTGCGCTGCTGCAAAAAAATTTGATGCGTCTGAGAAACTGATAGGAGATTGGAGGAGACAAGAAGATGGGGAAAAAAAAAATTAAGTGTCGCATTTTTGAACGGGCATATAAGTCGGGGTCTGATTTTATGATCGATTTAATGCAAGTATATACGGTAGTATTAATGACCTTAACTGAAATGCACAGTTTTTGTTTTATACATGTCAATGAGTATTTCAGTTATTATGAATGACACATCATCTCTCCACAATTAATGCAGCAATGTATATTTTTTAGTCGCATGCAGAGTCTGGTATATATGTAATGACAGGTGAGGTGGCTGTTGGTTTTGGCAGTATTGATGTACATTGGAGAGTATGAATATCTAATCCTGTGCCTTTGATCTGTAGGACACAGTAACAGTACATTTATACAGTGCATCCGGAAAGTATTCACAGCGCATCACTTTTTCCACATTTTGTTATGTTACAGCCTTATTCCAAAATGGATTAAATTCATTTTTTTCCTAAGAATTCTACACACAACACCCCATAATGACAACGTGGAAAAAGTTTACTTGAGATTTTTGCAAATTTATTAAAAATAAAAAAACTAAGAAAGCACATGTACATAAGTATTCAAAGCCTTTTTCTCAATACTTTGTCGATGCACCTTTGGCAGCAATTACAGCCTCAAGTCTTTTTGAATATGATGCCACAAGCTTGGCACACATATCCTTGGCCAGTTTCGCCCATTCCTCTTTGCAGCACCTCTCAAGCTCCATCAGGTTGGATGGGAAGCGTCGGTGCACAGCCATTTTAAGATCTCTCCAGAGATGTTCAATCGGATTCAAGTCTGGGCTCTGGCTGGGCCACTCAAGGACATTCACAGAGTTGTCCTGAAGCCACTCCTTTGATATCTTGGCTGTGTGCTTAGGGTCGTTGTCCTGCTGAAAGATGAACCGTCACCCCAGTCTGAGGTCAAGAGCGCTCTGGAGCAGGTTTTCATCCAGGATGTCTCTGTACATTGCTGCAGTCATCTTTCCCTTTATCCTGACTAGTCTTCCAGTTCCTGCCACTGAAAAAACATCCCCACAGCATGATGCTGCCACCACCATGCTTCACTGTAGGGATGGTATTGGCCTGGTGATGAGCGGTGCCTGGCTTCCTCCAAACGTGACACCTGGCATTCACACCAAAGAGTTCAATCTTTGTCTCATCAGACCAGAGAATTTTCTTTCACATGGTCTGAGAGTCCTTCAGGTGCCTTTTGGCAAACTCCAGGCGGGCTGCCATGTGCCTTTTACTAAGGAGTGGCTTCCGTCTGGCCACTCTACCATACAGGCCTGATTGGTGGATTGTTGCAGAGATGGTTGTCCTTCTGGAAGGTTCTCCTCTCTCCACAGAGGACCTCTGGAGCTCTGACAGAGTGATCATCGGGTTCTTGGTCACCTCCCTGACTAAGGCCCTTCTCCCCTGATCGCTCAGTTCAGATGGCCGGCCAGCTCTAGGAAGAGTCCTGGTGGTTTCGAACTTCTTCCACTTACAGATGATGGAGGCCACTGTGCTCATTGGGACCTTCAAAGCAGCAGACATTTTTCTGTAACCTTCCCCAGATTTGTGCCTCGAGACAGTCCCGTCTCTAAGGTCTACAGACAATTCCTTTGACTTCATGCTTGGTTTGTGCTCTGACATGAGCTGTCAACTGTGGGACCTTATATAGACAGGTGTGTGCCTTTCCAAATCATGTCCAGTCAACTGAATTTACCACAGGTGGACTCCAATTAAGCTGCAGAAACATCTCAAGGATGATCAGGGGAAACAGGATGCACCTGAGCTCAATTTTGAGCTTCATAGCAAAGGCTGTGAATACTTATGTACATGTTGTGCTTTCTCAATTTTTTTATTTTTAATAAATTTGCAAAAACCTCAAGTAAACTTTTTTCATGTTGTCATTATGGGGTGTTGTGTGTAGAATTCTGCGGAAAAAATGAATTTAATCTATTTTGGAATAAGGCTGTAACATAACAAAATGTGGAAAAAGTGATGCGCTGTGAATACTTTCCAGATGCACTGTACTAAAGCTTCTTAGAATACACAGTGCAGAATCAAGCACGGAGTTCGTTTAATCTGTGACACTAAATGCCCAAACACTGTGCTTCATCCCTCTTTTCTACCAACCAATCCAACCACTATTTACTTTATCACCTTATTTTACTGTTCTTGTGTATCCTCCAGCCCTATGAAACATTGATTCCACCTCAAGCAGAGACTTTGAGTCACGCTCAGAGTATGCTCACAGCAACTCCCAGAAAGCAGCTTGCTGATGGTTTTATCAACAAATAACCCTGGTCACATACTACTGATAAATGAAATGAAAATACTGCTACACATTTGGTTAAATCATACCCTACACAAAATCCTGTGTTATTGCTTTTTTATGTGGGTGTTGTTGCCTTAATAAAATGGCAAAACAGGCAGTAAATATTTTTATAAATCTAAAATGGTCACATGCAGAACAACATTAAGCCCTTCAGAGCCTCTGAAAAAAAGGCTGAGGCTTACCTGGAAAATGTCATACTTGCTTCCAATTATAAGTAAAGGAACAGGAAAAACATCAATCAGCTCACGGTCCTGTAATAATTTCAAATAAAACATTTATCAAAAAGGAGCAAGGAAATACTTTGGAGGCCTGCTAAAAATAAAAAACAGTAAATTTTAGCAAGTCGCTCGAATGATTTCATAACACCGGATATACAACACAACTCTGTACACTATGACCAAGTAAACAGTAAAACAAAAAAGTATTAAAGAGCAAATCTGTAAATATTATATGTACATGCTCCATATAGCAAACAGCTCAAAGTACTGTAGCCTTTTGTGGCATTCAACACAGCAAACAATTTTGTATATAAAAACCGGTAGTGGTCTCCCCTAGACTTTCTCATATACTCCGATATGGGGATGGAGTAAACCGCAAGACAGTGATTATGTATATTAAAGAACCATCAACAACAAATCAAATCAAATTAATAATATATTGAACAATTATTATAAAAGTAAAGTTGAATAAATCAAGACTCTGCAGCTGCATGAATAAAAGGTAAAGTACTACTTCTGGTTAACGGAAATAGCCCAAAAGTTACCTAATATTTGTATGCAAAATTTGGTTGACCTAAACGAAAGCGTACTCAAGTTATTGTGTTTATACACACACACGCACACACAGACATAATTCCAAAAATGGTATTTTCGGACTAGGGGACGTCTAAAACATCGAGATTAATCAAAATCTCGAAATGGAATTTTTAGAGGATTCCAATACTTTCCCTATACTTCATATATGAGACAGTCAGGGAGGTCTAAAACATCGAGATTTATCAAAATTTCAACATCAAATCTTTGGATGATTCCAATACTTTCCCTACACTTTGTACATGAGAAAGTTAAAAGCTAATTTCAATCCATCTATTTATTCATTTCTTGGGACATGAAGCCTATCCCTGCAGCACTAGTTGTATTACAGTAACTAACGCTGGACAGAATGCAAATAACCTAAGACACATATCCTTGGCATAGACAGGAAAATCAAAACCCCCAAGGAAAAGCCTGTGAAGATATTAAGACATGCAGGTTAGGTGGACTGGCGATTCTAAATTGGCCCTAGTGTGTGCTTGGTGTGTGGGTGTGTTTGTGTGTGTCCTGCAGTGGGTTGGCACCCTGCCGAGGATTGGTTCCTGCCTTGTGCCCTGTGTTGGCTGGGATTGGCTCCAGCAGACCCCCGTGACCCTGTGTTCGGATTCAGCGGGTTGGAAAATGGATGGATGGATGGATATTTTTCAGCATACTAATACCAGAAATCTACACATTGCAGATAACTCAGTAACAAAATTAAAGTCTTGTATGAACTGTGTGCACTGAATACCTTTACAAAACAAACACCTGCATTATGCCTTACCGACGACTCTGTATTCTAAAAGTCATATCAGCACATGCACTGAACTGCACTATGAAATGTAACTATCTCAAGTCATATAATCGGCACATAAAGGCCATTCCATGCCACCTGCACTTCAGAACAGGTAATCCACCTGAAGCAAAGTATGTTTGGGTTTGGACAGTACTTAGATGGGACACCACATAGGAAAAGTTTGGGTTGTTGCTAAAAAGAGGTGTTGATGTGGTCAACAGTGTGAACTTACTCTGTGGTCTGTGTGTGGATCCCAATACCCCAGTGTACTGCCATCCTTCACTTCAGACATAAAATTAAGGTCCTGAATCTCTGTGGTCATAAAAGATCCCTGGGTATCCTTCTCAAAGTGTTAGGGTGTTTCTTGATGTTCTGGCTCAACTGCCTAACACAGCCTGGTCATTCTGCCTCCCTAATCATCCCCTGCTCCTTACTGGTGAAGGGATGAGAGAGAGATACAGACAGTTAGCCAGCTAATATTTTATGTGTGGTGAGCACACTGGCACAAGAATGGCTGCTGTCATGTCATCCACGTGGATGCTACACATTTGTGGCAGTTAAAGTGGCTCCTTACTACCAATGTAAAGTCCTTTGTGTAGGTTAGAAACTGCTATATAAATTTTATTAATTATTAACACAACCTGGATATATTGTAATATATAATATTTGCATACTGCATGTAACAAGGCCAGAAGGATGTGAGGTATACAGTACAGCACAGCACATTTCTGTACAGCTTATAACCCTTAATAGAACTCATTATAATACACTACAGGCCAGTACAATGCAAGTACGTGCAATTCTGTTTTGGTTGCCTAGAAGTTTAGACAGAGTGCATACTTCGGCATAGGATAGGTTAGAACTCAGTACAATATATAACTTACTTAACACTAGACTCCCTAAAGCCTACGAAAAAAAACTTAATCCCAGCCCACCTTAAATCCCTTCACACCTCTCCATTAGCGTCTTTTGTTTCGTAAATTCATCAAGCAGCACAAGCAGTCTTCAGGGATTCTCTTATTAACTATTGCACTGTATTCTGTAAACTACACAGTTCAATATACTATGCTAAGAATTACTTAATCTTATCAGCTGAGACAAGAAATACAGAAAAAAAGCCCTTAATCGCATATGAATAATAAGTTATGCATGCCATTTTATGACACAGTCTCACCTATCCTTTGGAGCTATTGTTAAGCCTTCTGAATTAAAATATGCTGAAACCATTTCAACAACTGTAACAGATCAAAACAGAACGCAGTATTATACAGACAGATATCAACTTGTTTAGCCGAGAGATCTCACCGGATGGTCTTTGAGTTGTGGCTTAAACTCTTGCTTTCCCAGTTCAGCTCTTCCCTTAGTATCCATCTTTGCAAGTTCAGCCAAAGATTTGTTCACCTGTGTTTTAGTGACCTGAAGCAGCTTCTCCATTGTGGACCACAGACTGTTTGGTTTGGAGAGATCCACGAGCAAGACAACAGCTAGAGCTCTGAAAAATAAGTACACACACTAGAAGGAGAACCGGGTACTTCAATAAAGAAAATATATAGCCCATAAGAGACAGTAATATTTTAAAAAAGGAAGCTGCAGCTAAAGTATACTTGCATGTAGCCAAATGGCACCATGCAACCACTTATTCTTGGCAAGTGAGCTCAGCTGCCTGACTATTAAGTATGTGGATGTATTTTGGTTGGGAGGAGAAAGTAAAACATTAACATTTTTAGTGTTGAAACCAGTTAAGTAGGCAACATTATGGCTCTACTCAATCTTAGATAGGCACAGGCCATTGTCAGAACAAACTACTACAGAACTGCCGTCATGGACAGGGGCTAGACAGGAGAATGAAGGGACGCGAACATGAAGGCAGAATTTGTCCAAGTTAATGACAATTAGGGGGTAAGGCAATGAGCATCTAGATTGCTAAGTGAAAACCAGCAAGGCCTTCTCCTAGGATGAGCCTGTGACCTACATTGGGATATGACCTATAAGCTCCTTAATTGTTAATCATTTTGGCAAATATGCCTCGGTACCTGAATGAAGACAAGTCTATGGTCATGATAGCAAGCAGGAGAACCAATAGTGCTGTCTAAAGGAAGATAGCTAGTAAACTATCTTAATGAAAACCAAAGACCTGAGGGTTCTAAAGTGCTCGACTGAATTACATTTATGAAGCAAAAATTAACAGAAATGGCTGTTTCTTTCACAGTTCTGAGAACTTACATTCCCTGGGGTCAGCAAGTATAAATGATGATAATGCACTACAGCATAAATAAATAAGGGTAGCGTGGAAAATGATGACACTACCTTTCTCATTCTGCAGAACTATGTTACTGAGGCTAGCACAAGGCTACCTGCACTATTTATTGG
Source organism: Erpetoichthys calabaricus (assembly GCF_900747795.2). Lineage (NCBI taxonomy): Eukaryota > Metazoa > Chordata > Cladistia > Polypteriformes > Polypteridae > Erpetoichthys > Erpetoichthys calabaricus. Next base: position 16,416,354 of record NC_041408.2, on the reverse strand, counting down.
GCTGTTCTAGTACCAGTGACCAAGTGCAGGATTCTGGATGATATGACTAAATGGTAATCTTTTGCCAGTCAAGGCAAAGGCAAAGGCAAATCCAAAAACAAATGGAGAATAACCAGCCAGATGTGTGGAGTGCAGCTAACAAAGAACCAGGAAAAAATGAGGATCTGTCCCTAAGACTAATTTCAGTCATTCTCATCTCATCTAGATCTGTCCAGAGATTCACTTCTGATATTATAAAGAGCATACCTTACATTTTCTGCAGTGACTGGGATTTGAACAAGATCAGATAGAGAGGTGCCTCCACCAAGCTCCCAGAAGTGAGCCATGTCCTTTGGCTGAAACAGAAGAGATTTAGATAAACACTCAAGTGAAAAGAAAAAAATCAAATTAGGTGCAGTACATTTGAGAACTCAGCTTGCAGTGGTCCAGTCAATAACCAAACTACCGGTACATAGAACAAACATCAGAAACCATTTCCTATGTTAATGGACTGAGACCAGGATGCAACTTGACTGCACCAAAGACTCCATCTTTCCGCATTTCTGAAAAAATACACGTCACCATAAGCTATTAGCAAATCAGAAAAGAAATTCCATTCTACTAGATCTTCACTTAGTGAATAGTACTAATTGTTCACTTACCGTGCTGTGTCCACGTGCTCTCCGTCCAAATGTATACTCTAGAGCTAGTGTAGATTTTGGAAGCTCATCCCTTTTTGGACAAACAGGCATTGTTACTATGGTTGCTTTTCAGGTTCTTTCAAGAAAAAATTAGATTAGATGGAACACTACCTTTCAAGAAAGCGGAGAATCAGAGTTGTCTTGCCCTATAAAAAAAAAAAAAAAAAAAAAAAAGTAGCATTTACCTTTTCCTTTGTCCTGCTAACACACTTCAGTTAAGGTTAACAACTCTGTTCAAAATATTCTGTGAATCTCATCAGAAAAAACTACATAGCTCAACTTGATATGTCTGTTTGGGACATCTTTCAGTGCTTTAAGCAGTGGAAACCAGGCTTGCTTGATATCCTTGCAAAATACATTTTCTGTCTCTCTATTACACAAAAAAATCTTGGAAGGCTTGGAAGGAGATGAGACGTGATTTTCTCAGAGACTCTTTAACATCCTGCGAGACAAGGCAGTGAGACAAAAGGACAGCTGCTGCACAGGCTTTTAAATGTTTGAAGAGCTGCGCGACATGCAGATCACGCAACATGGCAGCAGCAAGCCAACAGCTGATCAAGCAAAGAGGAGGTAAAAAAAAAAAAATTGATTCCCATTATATCACCGTTTAAGAGGGAGTTTTGAAGGACCGACTGCATCTCCTTAGCGTGTGTTCAACCCCCTCTTCATAACGTGAGCGGCAGGAACACGAAGTGACTGGCACGTAGGGGGTGGGCAAGTGAAGCGAGCAGCCCCCTAGTATTTTAAAAGAGAAAACTTAACCTGTCACAAAGCCCTTACTGGATGACTACTGCATCAATGAGAATTGTTCCTGCCCTGTGTCTGTGTGATTTATGGGAACAAGACCTGCAATGAAACACTTTATAAGAAACTTCCCCATCAGAAAGAACTAGAATAATGCAGCTTTACAGTGTAGGACACCATGAATCTTACTCTTTTACAAGCACATACACTCTACACTTTGTTGCCAATTACAGACTTCTTCTCCTATCACAAAAAAAAAAATAAAAAAAAAACAACAACTTCGATTTACCAGTTCATTGTGTGTAGCTTGGCTGCATCTCAGCTTAGTTGATCCCCCAGTCATTTTCTGATAACAATACTTAGGCAAATGGAGGAGAAATTAAAGTAGGCAAAATGGACTTAAAGTGTAAATGCTGATGTTGGAATAACTGTCAGGCAGGACAATCACATTCGTTTCTGCATTTGGAAGAGAGTAAAAACGGGGAAAATAAGTAATTTGTAGCTACTGAGCTTGTGTTCATTCAGTAAGGAGATCAGGTGAAACTGCAAGCTAACACACCATCCATACAAACTTGGAATGGGATGTCTGTGATCATGAAAAAGTAAAAGTAAAAGTAAAAAAAAAAAAAAAAAAAAAATCATTGTTAAAGATCATCACAGTGGGACCCAAAAAGGAAAAGTCAGCTCTAAACAGCAAAATGGGTGACAGCAGCAGCACACAAGTGATTGGCTACTTGTAGAATGTCACAGTTTGAAAGTGAGTGCAGCTCAGAGAAGTGGGCAATCATTGAAAACAAGCTATAGAAATCTCCGTTTACCACTGGACAAATTAAATGTCTAGAAAACAACATAAAATCAGACAGAAATGTAATTTCTGGAATGGTTCAAACAAAAAATTTTACTTGCCTTACACATTATTTGCAATTCATACTTTTGTTTGTTATGTTAGTAGCAAAAATACAGTACATTAAAATAGGAAATTTTAAAAGAATAGTAATAGGATGTCATGATTAGGAATGAGGACATTAGAGGGTCAGCTTAGGTTGGACAGTTGGGAGACAAAGTCAGAGAGGCGAGATTGTGTTGGTTTGGACATGTGCAGAGGAAAGATGCTGGGTATATTGGGAGAAGGGTACTAAGGTTAGAACTGTCAGGTAAGAGGAAAAGAGGAAAACCTAAGAGAAGGTTTATGGATGTAAAAATTCAACTTATTTTCGTTTTACAAGTATCAACCAAGAGTAGCACAGTGGCGCAATGGTAGCACTGCTGCCTCGCACTAAGGTCATCCCTGTGTAGAGTTTGCAAGTTCTCTCTGTGACTGCGTAGGTTTCCTCGGGGTTGGGTGAATTGGTGACGCTACATTGGCCCGATTGTGTGTTTTGGGAGTGTGTGTGTTCGATCTGCAATTGAGTGGTGCCCTGTCCAGGGTTTGTTCCTACCTTGTGCCCTATGCTGGATGGGATGGGCCCCAAACAATAAAATGACATGATATGACAAGTATCAAAACAAATAGCTCCCAACATAAAATAACAACTAATGACTTCACATTTACCGTAGACTCTGCTGGGCTGTAATTGAGTTTATTTATGTTGTTATCTTATAGCTAATTTCAAAATGTCACTTTGGCAGGCACAACTAATGATGTGCTTTTCATTCTTGTTAGTTTATTTTTTGTGTTTAGCAGTGTAAAAGAGAGGTGAAAAAGAGAGTGTAGTCAGGGTGGAGTGGGTGGAGAAGAGTGTCAGGAGTGATTTGTGACAGATGGGTATCAGCAAGAGTGAAAGGGATGGTCTACAGGACGGTAGTGAGACCAGCTATGTTATATGGGTTGGAGATGGTGGCACTGACCAGAAAACAGGAGACAGAGCTGGAGGTGGCAGAGTTAAAGATGCTAAGATTTGCACTGGGTGTGACGAGGATTAGAAATGAGGACATTAGAGGGTCAGCTCAGGTGGGACGGTTGGGAGACAAAGTCAGAGAGGTGAGATTGCATTGGTTTGGACATGTGCAGAGGAAAGATGAGGGGTATATTGGAAGAAGGATGCTAAGGATAGAGCTGCCAGGGAAGAGGAAAAGAGGAAGGCCTAAGAGAAGGTTTATGGATGTGGTGAGAGAGGACATGCAGGTGATGGGTGTAACAGAACAAGATGGACAGAAAGATATGGAGAAAGATGATCTGCTGTGGGACCCCTAACGGAGCAGCCAAAAGAAGAAGATGAAGCAGTATCATGCCATCTAAAGGCAAATTTTATATCTTTACACTTTTTTCAGGATGCTTTGATTTTTGCACAGAGTATGACATTGCATTGTTAATGACAAATGTAAAGTAAATAAAATAATGGCTACTTGTGCAATCAGCCTTGTGGTTATCCAAATTCACATTGGATGCATTCCCCTATTAAAATAAATTAAAATCAGAGATATAATTATAATATACTAACTACCTTACTAAGTATTTTTCATCTGCCCAAAAGGTGTACAGCCCAAGAGATATCATCACTGGTAATATGTTACGCAAACTGGATTGGGTCGCTGAACTGCACTTCATGTTTGTTGTTATATTTGCCTTTCCTGCACATCTGGCAGCATTCCTGAGGTCTCATTACGGGTAATTTCTGCATAGACCTGTATCATTTAAATGAAATACAACAGTCCAATTTTGAATAGCAAATGTAATTATTTATCCAGTGTTCTCAGTTATATCACTGGTAGTGTTTGAAAGAAATTAACTTTTTGCGATATTTATTTGACTATATATCAGGAATCTCCATGTTGCACGCAATCAGAGTGACAAAATCCAATGTTAGAAAGAAGGCCATGGAAAACCTGTTCAATAATCCTGACAAACTATCTGCTTTGGTTTTGCATTAAACTGTTAAAAAGCTTTTTTTTTTAATCATATACACAAAGGAAATTCAGCATTAAAAAAAAAATCATAATATAGTAGCATAATGGAACACTGGTTAACAATACCACCTTAAAAGGTGAAATATTTTGAGTTCAAGCCTCACAGGGTTTGCCATTTAATCAGTATCTCAGGGAGTTTTACTTAAGCATTCCAGTTTTCTACTTTATCTCAACAACATGCAAAATTGGTTGACTGCATGGCAGCCATGTAAGTGTGAATGTGTCAGGTGATTAAATGTTGCCTTAATCAAGTCTGGTTATTACTTTGTGCGTAATGTTGACAAGATACATCCCAGTCCAGTGCACTATATGTTGTATCTAGTAAATTCAGAAAAATAAAAACGAAAAAAAAAAAAAGATTTTCATCAAAAAAGCACTTATTGTGAATCGACCACAATATCTGCAGAAATTAAAAAATGCAGTCATTAACTAGTAAAAAAACACCACATCTTTTGCTCCTCAACATGTTACAAAAGTTATATAGTACTTTAATGTTATAGGTCACAAATATCATGGAATTCTTTTTTCATATGTGTCCTCAATTAAACAAGCAAATATACTGTATAATAAATAACACCGAGTTAATATCTATAATACACATAATATTTACAAAGCATAATTTCACTTTCAAAACTCATTTTTAATGAAATTTCATGAAATAACGCCATTTTCACATACACTCTGATTTTTTGGTATATTACCAAAAAAATGAAATAATGGGACAACCACACATATTGTGTCACCCATGCGAGCCTTCCAGATTTGTCTAGTATAAGTAGGACCACCCCAGGACGTGACAGTCTTGTCTGCTTCTCCCTCACAGCCTCGAGAAACCACCCCTTGAGGGCACCAAAGCGAAAGAAGCCCCGGCCTTTCGGGTCCGCAGAATATAAAAGGAGACTGCTCATGGAGGATGGCGTCTCATTTTATATGACCAGAGCCAGAAACTATCACTAACTGTCAGATACAGACGACTAATTGCTGTTAAAGAAATGCACATTGAAGTGCTTGATTTTTGTTATTTTGCCTGATTTTTGTTTGTAATTAAACAGGTTTTTTTTTTGCTCAGTTGGCACCCCAAGCAACCTGCTTTGTCCTGCACCAACATTTCATACAATATACTGTATATATTGTGCCCTCCAAAATGTCTGGGGCAAAGACACATTTTTTCATCGATTTACCCTTCCACTCCACAGTTTAAAATTACAAAACAAAACAATTCAGATGTGATTAAAGTTCACATTGCAGACTTTAATTTCAGGGTATTTGCATACATTTTGGCCACAACAACATGATAATGACAACATTTTTTATAAATGGTCCCCCCATTTTGTCCTCATATTGAACAATGGCAACTGGAGACCCCAGAGGTAGTCTATAAGGCAGAAGCAAGTCAAGGTATCTTTCACCTGCACTAATGAAGCACTGAAACACACCTGAGGAATCACAAACACCTGTGACGCCAATTGTCCCAAACATTATGGTGCCCTGAAATGGGGAAACCATGTATAAAAAAAAATATATACATTTTTTTTAAAGTAAAACGATTTTATTTACTTTAGCTCTAAATGTACTAAAAAGCAAAAAATACATTTTTCTTTAACCACAATTTTCGTGGTTATATGTGACTAACTAAAATTGTGGGGTGCACATAAATTAATTGATTTAAACAATTTTTGAAACTTGTTTAGCATGGTGGTGAATTACAATTTTTTTTTTTTATATTTTATGATGAAATTAGCTATTCTATTAATTAATTGAATGAATTAATTTGTGTTCCCCACGATTTTATTTACTGTATATACTCGCGGATAAGTAGGGACTATAAGTAGAATGCAAAAAACTAATGCTATTGGTCCAAGAGATTATGATATGCCAATGCCCACCTGAGAGAGTAACCACAGGGCACACTGCCTTTATTTTTTTCTATGTGGGTGCAGCAATGCGCTGTATCAGCGTGTGCTCCTAACCTCTCTCTCTCTCTCTATTGTACCTACTTGACCACACAGTAATACTTGAACTATTCCGAGGCAACGTTTGCACTGATTTGTGTTTTTTGTATCTCACACCTTCATACACCTTTATCGTTAGAGCATCCCTTATCTACGATGGAGCGTTCGATCAGAAGAAAATATGAAGCTGGTTTTAAATTAAAAGTCATTGAAGTGGTGAAAGAAATTGGAAACTGTGCTGCTGTAACAAAATTTGATGTGTCTGAGAAACTGGTGCGAGATTGGAGGAGGCAAGAAGATGTAAAAAAATTAATTAATTAATTAATTAAGAGTCACATTTTTGAACGGGCGTATAAGTCGGTGTCTAATTTTATGATCGATTTTTCGAGTTTCAAGACCTGACTTATACGTGAGTATATATGGTAGTCACATATAACCACAAAAATTATGGTTAAAGAAAAATGTATTTTTTGCCTTTTAGTGAATATTCAATATTAAGATATAGAAGAAGATGATCTGCTGTGGGAGCAGCCGAAAGAAGAAGTGAATATTCAATATGCATTCAATAGTTGTTTCGTCAGTGACAATAATACTTCTGTTTTTGCTCTTGCAAATACATCCATGCTCAAATTACTCGTACCACTGAACAATTATGAATAAGTGAGTATATTATATTTATTGATAATATATAAAATATTTAGCTTGAAACAATCATGACATGGAAAGGCTTTGTTTTGTTTCATGACAAGAAAGAATACAAAATGATTTCTACAGCCAAGTACGCACAATGGGTACTGGATAAAACTGTATCTGCAAAACCATTTGCGCAGTCTGCAGCAGTAACATCTTTTGATATAACTGTTAAAAAAAATTGATGATAATTCACTCTTTACAATACTAAAAAAAAAAATAAAAACAAAAGGAGAAATCTTGCAGAAGCAAAAGGGAACCAGCAACATGAATGCATGTCCCTTTAATGACACAACTGAGCACTGTCACCTCAACAACAAAATATAAGCATACTCACGTTACACGGACTGAAAATAGTTTATCTATTCAATATAAAATAATTTAATTTCTCCTAAATTAAACCCATAGACTATTTTTCTAAATATACAACTTTGTTGAATATTGCTATGCCTTTTGCTGCACATTCCCCAATGTTTTAATGACATTTTAAATTAAAACCACACATTTCTATGTGGAAATATCATTACCCCTCCTTTGCTGCCCATGAAGAACACCACTCTTTCTCTTCCTCCAGCGGACTTTTCCTCTTCACCATCCACCATGCCATGTCCATTTTCACGGCTCTGGACTTCACCCGCTGCTAACTCCCACAAGGTTGACCTATCAGAAAAAGCAGATGGTCAGAACAGACTTGGGGAGCCTCCTCTCAGATCCTTTACTGTCCAATACTGTACACATCTGTAGCTCCAAGAAAGACTAGACATTGGGAAACGACAACCCCTCAGCAATCTAATAAAATACATATTACAGTATAATTTCTGTTCTAAGTTCTAATCACGTTCTATAGACAGATTTTAATGAGTTATCGTGATGAAATTTGGGAACAAAATCTCTCAAAATTGTGATGCTCAAGTAATCAACATTTATACTGGATGTGACAGATTTTTTAACAATGAAATTATATTTGTTTTCAGTTATATGCGTTACAATAGAAGTGTTAAAATGCCATAATCAAAGTCAAATTTAAACAAATAAAAACAAAAGGTGAAAAATCAGTCCAATCAAAAATACAATCATAGTAAGAGCTAACTGTAATTATTCTTAAACATAATGAAAAACCCCACCCAGTGCATACAGATAATCAATACTGAAAAGCTAATGATATTATACCTATATTGATTAAAAGAGTCCAGAAGAAAATGTTATTCTCGATAGCTGTCAGTATTCCATACCAGTTGACTATTAATATAAATCAGTCTGCAGCCAATGCTTGACTGTTTTTGACCGTTTCGGATAAGCATCAGCAAAAAAACTTGTTTTATTAATTGTTTCAGTGTATGTTAAATAATGTAGAAGATTACAGTCTCTAATTTTTAAGAAAGTCAAAGACTCTATAAGGGCCAGAGGACGGTCAGGCAACTGTGTATAAAATTGCACATACTACACTCAATGGTGATTACACATTTTGTTCAAAACTATTTGTATCTTGGCAGAAAACCAAAGTATTGAAATCAATTTCAAAGCGTCATATTTTTACAAAATACGAGGGCGCCTGGGAACCAATCACATATCAATTGAAAGAGGGGGTCAGAGAGTTTCTGACTGTCCTGCACCACAACATGGCTGCCTTCAGTCTACACATTTCTCAACAACAACAAGCTCCCTTGTTGCTGGATTGGCCGTACAGGAGCCCACGATTTCGCCCTCCACTTCTGGCCCCTAAGATCATCAGATGTCACGTTGTGTGACTTTTTTTTTTGTGGGGGTACGTTAAGGATTCTGTTTATGTGCCACCACTCCCAACAACACTGGATGATCTCTGAAATCGCATTGAAAGAGCGTGAATACAGTGACACCCGACATGCTCAATCGAGAATGGGATGAACTTGACCGTCACGTTGATGTTGTCTGTACAGCTGCAGGAGGCCATATTGAGCACTTGTAAAATTACATAATACAATTTATGTTGACCTAAACCATTTACAATTTACTGCTTTGTTCTGTAAGGTGAAATAAATCATTTTGAAATTGGATCACACTTTTTGAAGTCAAATGTGCCAAATGTTTCTAAGTTCTTCTGAGGCTAAATTGAAAGAGGGTATTTTTGGTAGACCCGATATTAGAAAACCAATTTCTGCAATTTATAAAATTTTACTAGACTCCCTTCCTTTTAAAGATCCAAGAGGACACTGGGAAAAAGATCTCTTAATTAATATATCAGAAAAGGAGTGGAAGGTAGCAATGCAGAAAATTCACTCGAGCTCCATATGCGCAAAGCATAGAATTATTCAACTCAAAATTATGTATCGAGCTCATCTTAAAACTGTCTAAAATGTTTCCAGGGCAAGATCCAACCTGCAAATGCTGCAACCAAGCTCCTGCCTCACTGGGTCACATGTTTTGGGCCTGCACCAAACTAACATCATTTTGGACCAAAATTTTTAAGTGCCTTTCAGACAGCCTTGGTGTCACAATCCCTCCTAACCCATTAACAGCTGTGTTCGGTGTTCTTCCAGATGGATTTGAAATGGATAAGGACAAGAATACGGGGATTGTATTCACTGCACTTTTGGCACGCAGACTTATTCTGTTAAATTGGAAGAATCCTAACTCTCCTCTAATAAGTCAGTGGGAAACCGATGTTTTATATTATTTGAAATTGGAAAAAATCAAATTCTCAGTTAGGGGATCTGTACAGATTTTTTTCAAAACCTGGCAGGATTTAATCAATAATATTTTAGAATAAGAAGTATTTTCTTTTCCTTCAACATTTATCTTTTTTTGCCCTATTAAACTCAATAATTTAGGCATGTTTTTAAGCCTTAAGTATTACTTCTTTGGCCATGCTCTCCTTCTCAGGGGTGGGGTTTGATTTGCTTTCAATCCTATTTTTTGTAAAAATTGATCTATATGTATGGAATGATTACATTAATAAAAAAAACGATTTCTGATGCGGAATTTGATGGCGTGATAAATGACCTGGTACAAGAGGCTTGGGGTCATTCAAAGCAGTAATTTCAAAGTTTTTAGTTTACATTAAAGATGTAAAATTATACAGAAATTTTGAAAAAGTTATTGGTTAGGTTTGAGGAAATTGGATTGTAACACAAGTCTGAAAGTTCACTCTTAGAATTTGCGTTTGGAACATTTCCCTAAAATTTTCGGGGCAGTGAGTAAAGTTCAGGGTGAAATAATCCATCAGGATATCAAGGACACGAAAAGAAGGCACCAGGGACGTTGGGATGTCAGTGTGATGGCGTACTACTGCTAGGGGACTCATTGGGACACACCAGAAAAAGCGTATAAATGACTGGCCACCAAGTTAATTTCTCGGTCAAAAAAAACTAGGCACTGAGAAAAAATAGATACGTTATATACAATTTATTAAATTGGTATTGTTGTCTCTTTAGTTATATAATTTGTTAAATTTTAATAACATTTCTCAAACAGTACAGATGGAAGAAATTTCAGAACCACATAGTGACTCTGTCATCTGTATCGATCCTTCAGACACTGCCGGCACAATCGTAATAACTTTTTTTGACAACCCTTTTTCTGCATCGTTAGTTGATCGCATGCAGAACAACACTTGCGGGTACACACTTGCCACAGAAAAACTCACTGTCAGCATTAGTGATTGTACGTAAGTCTACTTACTTACAGCTGACCACTGAAATGACGCCTGTCCTTCCTGCAGGACGACCATTTCAATTTAGGAAACACTTAACTCCTTTACACTACTCCTTATTAGCCCACCTCTAACGACTTAATGCGTCGTTCTGTCAAACTCCTTTGTCGGCCTACTCTAAAGCAGAGTATTTTGAATGTAAAATAGCCAACCATCGCTACAGAATATACTGCGTCTACACAGAAGTCACAGCTAACCAGGGTACATGGATTTGCAAACGGCTTCGAAACGCTGCTTAGCCCGCTGCACTGACAATGCCAAAACCGTCACTCTAAATAATGCGTTTACGGCTTTTGGCAGCACATACAATCAACTAACTCTGCACCAGATACAATGTGACACTGCTGCTCACTTACCCAGCTCGTGGCATATCTTATACGAGCCCAACACCCTGTACCTCGAGCTCCGCGGCTGATACGTTACGATGGAAACCAGGCGTACAGACGCCGTCCTGAAATGCCTTCTGGGAAATTGAGTGTTGGAGATGCGCGCCACCGCTCAAGTAATCAGGAATTATGGGCAATGTAGTTTATTTTTTGTCTCCCACAGTATGAAGTTGTTTCACTGCGTGAAATCGCATTACTGAAAATGCTGAAGCATTCCTAGTTTGACATAACCCATGTTAGGGTCGAAAGGAGAATCAAGAAGCAGCCTTGGAGAGGACACCAGTCTGCTGATACTGCAGTCGTCTTCTTCTTTCGGCAACTCCCGTTAGGAGTTGCCACAGCGGATTGAATTGTTGTCCGCATATTAATTTGGCAAAATTTTACACCGGATGCCCTTCCTGACGTAACCCTCCCCATTTATCCGGGCTTGGATAGAAGAAACACACTGGTTTGTGCATCCCCTGTGGCTGGGTTATAAGCTGATACTGCAGTACCAGCATGAAAACCCACACAAACACGGGGAAGAGCATGCAAACTCCACACAGATGAGCAGGTACAGGATTTTAATCCAGTATACTGGATCTGTGAGGCACATTATTTACAATCTATCAATCCATCTGTCCCATTTTTTAGCCTGCTTATGCAGTACAGAGTCACGGGAGGTTGTTTCTATTTTAGAGCATAGGGCTCAATGCTGGAAGCAGGCCTTGTCAGGGCACAGCACAGTCACATACACTCCTACACTCGGTCATACCAGGCCAGTTTGGAGTGACCTAGTAACTACTGTGGGATATAGCCCGGACACAGACGGGCGGACATCATTTACAGTCCAACACATGTTTATTTACAATTATATTCAAGTGCACAACCCAGTGCCGCAGCACCAATCACCCCAATAGTCCAGGCCAACACACAATCTCCCTTGTCTCTTCAGGTCGCCTCTTTCCTCTCCCAGACCTCGTCCTCTTCCACCCAACTCCAGCCCTGAATGAAGGGAGGCGGCCCCTTTAATGTTCCCCCAGATGTGCTCCGGCAATCTTCCACCGACCCGCCCCAAGTGTGGCAGAAGTGCCGGCTGTATCCACGGAGGCACTCCGGGTGTCCCTGCTCCTTTTCCCCCCCCCAGCACTTCCTGGTGTGGCGGAAGTGCCGAGGTCCAGGGCTCTCCAGGCATTGAGGCGCTCCCTGGCGGTGACCAGGGGCCCCTACAGGGTTGAGCTTCAAAGCTCTGTACCTGTGGTCCCCACAGCAACTAGGGCGGTCGCCCCCTCGTGGTCTGGAGGAGGCATAAGCCCTCCTGCGGTCCTCTTGGGCGTCCTGGCTGGGTACCACCCGCAGCCGTGTGCCACACTACTTTGGTGTGTATGTGTTTTAACCCCGGGGTCTGTTCCTGTCTTGAGCTCTGTGCTAGCTGGAGTAGGCTTCAGCCCTTCTATGACCCTGGTCTGGGATAAGGGGGTTAGAAAAATGACATGACAAGTAACTAATATGAATGTCTTTGGGAACTGGCTGATCCACTTCTCACTTTATTAAGATCATCTTCTTATATAATACTCTACCATGGCTGTCCGTTTGTCTGTCCAGGATTTTAAAGCACCTGTAGCTCGCAAACCATTTCACCTATTGATCTGAAATTTGGTACACATATACTATGTGACCTCTGCTGTCTGCTTTCGGGGTGATGATTGACCTCCACGGTTGTTCCTCTTTTTATTTTTTATTTTATTGTACAATCAACTCTCGGTAGCAGCCATGTGGCGCATTTGTACGGGCGCCGTTCTCATTACTACCACCTTTGCCGTCACTTCCCCTACCTCTTCATATCTTAAATCATTCTTGAGGCAGATTGAAGACTTAAGTGCCAGCTTAAGTGAAAAATTAAGGAAAATGTACTAAGGAATTGCAACACAAACATTAACTTAATCAGTTTTAACATGATAAGATGCCGACGAAAGAAGAGAAGCTGCGGGTCACTAGGGTGGAGAAAGGAAGAGCTGCTCAGGAAGCAGCAAGCGCATCAACCTCTGAGCAAACGAATGGTAAACATACAGAGAAAGAGTCTGAAAACTAGGAATGTCAAGTCCTGTGTATTCGTGCTGTGTGCAGTTACTGGTTCTGTTATATTATCATTTGGTGCCTGAACATTTGCAGCCTGCCCCTGAATCTTGGTATTCCTTTATTATTCATCTTGCTTTGCAATCCTAATTTATGTGCTACAGATTCTGTCTTTTCAGCTGGTTTTGCATATTAGGAAAACTCAAATCAATTTTTATTCCTTTGAGCTAATTAATAAATACGCTTTTTCACCAAGCAGTTCATATTACAGTCTGAAAAGAAATGGCAGACCGTGATCCAAGCATTCTTTCAGGTCAACAGACTAAAAATATCTGTCATTAGAAATGAGTGATTTGCGTACAAAAAAAAAAAAAAAAAAAAAGTCTTACGTTGTATAACTCCCACAACCTAAGCACATACAGTACTCTAGATTATTACATTCACTGATGACTGTTGATGTTTACTTGATTATGTTGACGTCATTTGTAAGTTGCTTTGGATAAAAGCAAATAAATGAAAATGTAAAAACAAATCAGGCGGACTGTGTTCCCATCTCTGGTTACTTTCTGCCATATGTCCACTACTTCTGATGTAACTGCCTTCACTATCTTGTCTCTCAATTCCATCCGGAATGTAGAACACTGTCGGGCAACCGGCGGAATTTTCTAGGGGCGCCGCGAAAACTTTTGTAAAATATTTAAAATTGCTAGTGTTTTTGAACTTTTGGTTGATTAAAAAGATAAATGTTTAGAAAAAAAAAATTTATGTTGGAAAAACAGATAACGGTTAATCAGATTGTTGAGTAAACAAATGTATTTATTTTGAATGCAAGTTAAAATTTTCGCTGTTCACCATCTTAATACATAATTCTCCAGTCTCCTCACTCACTCACTCACTCACTCACTCACTCACGTCCGTCCGAAGCCGAATGCGCAGTCGCCTTCTGCACAGCTGCCCAAAAAACCTTACGAGACCGACATCGCGGCAGGCGGCGGATTTACGGCCGTGAAAATTCAAAGAGAAAGGCGACTACGGCCGCGAAAATTCAAAGAGGAAGGCGACTTCGACCGACATCCAACCCCAACATCGCGGGAGGCGGCGGATTTACGGCCGCAAAAATTCAAAGAGAAAGGCGACTTCGATTAAAGCTCTAGAAGCCTGAAAGGCGATTTCGACTACAGCTCCAGGCCTAATTACGCATTCATTCAATACACCTATGTCAGGTTTGTGGTGCTTATACTTATTACTATCCCACTCGTGCCCGTCTCATCTTACGTTGTCGAAATGGGCTCTTTGTCTAGTTCATCATAATATCAACACCAGCGGTGTCAAAAACGCATCTCATGAGACTTAAAAAGTCTCGTTGTTAGAAGATCTCTCTCACTGTACGGATAGAAGAAGGTGGAGCAAATATGTGCTGAAAAACAATCTCAGCGTTCACATTAATTAAATTTAAGATTTATCCTTTGATTCCTTTATTAATAAAATGTCTTTCAAACTTGTAAAATTAACTGCTTATTGGTTATTGTCCGTAGATTGTATCGTCACGACTTTATTTATGCGCAGTCCCTTAGGTGCGCCACGAAAGAAAATTTTTGGACTTAGTGCGCCGCAACTTGAAAAAGGCTACCTTTCGCTGATGTAGAAGGTAAAGAAAAGAGGGAGCGAGATATAATTTTAATAACGAACACTCGCCCTCTGTGAAAACTGCTCATCTATCATTGCTGCCTTATTACCAGACTTATCTTCTGACAGTCTAGGGTTGCAAACTGGGTCTAGACCCTGCTGGTGTTTAAATGTTATCCCAGTGTTTGCATGGATTTTCTCCACTTTCTCTCCCGTCCCATGTCATAGTCCAGGTATGAGTCAGAATGAGACGTATGTGAGAGAATGTGCTCTGAAATGGACTGATGTCCGATTTAGGAACCCTGTAAAACGGTTTCAAATTGAGCAAATTTTGAAAATGAACTCACCTGTTTTTGTTTTCCTGTTGTAGCGGTCCAGTGCCGCTAAGATTCACACCGTCAAGATGACGGTGATTTATTTATTTTTATGGAGGAGATCCCAGGGAATCTCCCAGCCTTGGCCCGACCCGCACACACTCACAGAGACAAAATAATGCACAGGGGAATCAAACAACAATTAAAGAATATAATGAAATAAATGGAAACAATACCATCCCTGCACCCCTACAGTGAAATTACATTAAACACATACAACTCCTTACAGCAAAGTCCATGGAAAACAGCACCGTATGTAATGAAACGATGACGATAGTAAGTCCAGAGATCTGTACACTGAAAGGGAATGAAAAAAACAGTCCTACCAGTAAACACTGTAAAGGTGAAGACGGGTGGATGGTTCAGGAGTGCTCCTTTTCTTGCTGGAAGGCCATGACCCATTATCAGTCCTCAGCACACAGGTAGACAGAAGACAATCCAGACCCCAACAATGAAACAATCCAGGACACAACAACTAAATACGGATAAACAACAGAAGGCAGCCAGACAGGTACACAAAATACAACAAAAACCATCTTTCTTCTTTGGACACCTGCCCTCCTTTTAAGCCACTCTGACCATCTTTGACCCTACCAGCCCTTGCAGGGACTGCTGGGAGATGTGGTTTTAACTAATAGTAGCACTGCTACACTGTTTTTTTGCAAATACATTTTATTTGTTAAAACCCTTACCGCTCCACCGAATCATCAGCATCACCAAAAGATAACCCATGGAAAAAAGTAGTGATGGCAAACAGTGTAAAAACTAAGTCAGGGGTCTCCAACACGTCGCTTGCTAGCTACCGGTAGCTCGCAACCCCTTTCCAAGTAGCTCGCCAAAGGGTTAATGAATCCTACATAAATTTGAAAACTTGATTAGTCAAATTAGGGGTGAGCGATCTTTCCAAAAAAATCATATCACGATCCACAATCTGAATTGTAATCTATCTTTTCAATTTGGGATACACTTAAGAGAATATCCGGACTCAAACTCATCAAGACCTATGTAACACTTTTATTTTAAATATCAAACAAAGTTGAATTCAATTGTTCTCTCGTTCGCTAGCTAAGCGGAGTTAAGGACCACGCCCTGAAGCTGGCTAGTGAGTGAGTGAGGAGACTCTGCTAAGCCCCAGAAATGCTGAGAATGCTGTTGAGACTTTAACTGCACATTATTTTGAAGGTTTACTAATATATATAACAGAGGTGGGACCAGAACATCATGTATGGGTGGGCATTTGGCTTGTCTGGGGGGGCAAAAAATATCCATCCATCCCCATTTTTGTAGGGAGGTCAAATAATAACAACAACATAGTTTTATATAACATATAAAAGCAAAAATTGTGGCATAAATCATAACCTGTTGTTCAATAAAATTAACAGAGGCAATGGAACTTGTATTATTATTTTTTGTGAACAAATATAGAACTACATCTACAAGGTAAATATCAATAAAGTCAAATGTATACAACATATGAGAGCCAGAACAGAAGCGTGGCTTATTGTAGTCATGCGAGGCTATAGGACATCAGTTCCCAGTGTTTATCCTGGATATTATCTACAGGACCAGTCTGCGGTTACTCTTGGCAAATTCTGAAATAAATTCATTCATGTCTAGATTTTCTGTGATGTTTTTCTCATGTGCCAGAATGACTAAATTTCTCTTCCTTGAATGCAGCATTGTTCGGTGGAGTGGAGTAAGAATGCGGTTCAAAGTAGAGAAAGAGCTTTCGCATGCAGCTGAAGACACACCGATGATGAGTGCTGTGATGCAGACATGGCTCTGACGTGCGGGATACTAGACGTGTGTTTGTGGAAGCCGCCACCGTCTTTTTTAAGAGCTTTTTTCCAATTAGTGTAGCCGTGTTTGGTGAATATGTCCTCGCGGTCCGAATTGGAAGCACTAAATTTGTGGCAGGCAAAGCAAAAGCTGCCATCACGGACAATAGAATATTCAAGCCATGGTCGAGACTGATACCAGCTTGCACTAAATCATCTGAGTGTCTTTCCGAATGCGCGCTTGGGATAATTAATTAAAATGGGCTGGGATGTGCTATCCATATTTAAGTCAAGCAGACCGGACTGTATATTTTGTTGAAGGCAGAGGTTTGGAGTACCCGACACGGACGCAGAGCTGGAGGATTGTGTAGGCTTATCTACATCTTTTGTTGTTTCAGTTCCCCACGTGGGTGCGCTGTGCTCCGTGTTGGTAGCAGCGGTGTTAGGCTCAACCGTGGTGCCAGCAGCTTGCGGAGGGTCAGAGGTTGAAGATGTCTGCTATTTAATAAGCCACCTATGCATAGCCTTTGGTGTTACCAGCCAGAAAATAAAAGAAGAATGGAACGTATACACGATTTTAATTAAAGAATGCGGTCAACAGGTTCAAAACGTGCTGCAAAATATGCAGCGAAGTGAACTGTGAGCAGCACGGTGCCTGTCTAGTGGAGGAGACACTGACGGATACGCCCCAAGTTCAAACGGGCCGATTGGAAAGCAACTCAGTTTTGAAAATCAAATGTTATTCTTCTCCAGAGTTTTTCATTGGACAGACAGAGCATTTCGCAGGGGGGGGCAGTGCCCACCCCAGCACCCCCGTGGTCACACCTCTGATATATAATATATAAAATGCAAGGTCTGTCTGTATGTCTGACCGCTTTTCACGAGAGAACTACTTAACGGATTTAGATCGGGTTTTTTTCTATAATTTGCTTGAACATTCCGGTTGATTTTGCGACTTCTCCCATTTCTCTATGTATTATAGTTCGGCCCGCTGCGTGTTTCTGGGATCCGTGCAAATAAATTGGTACCGAAAGTGAACTATGATTGGCTATTAGTAAACCTTCAAAATAATGTTCATTTAGTCTTAACAGCATTTATGGAGTTTAGTAGAGCCAGATAACTATAAGAATCTTCACCAAGCAGCTCTGAAAATGTCTGCTTTGTTTGGGTCTCCATACCTCTGTGAGTCTGACATGAATGTCCTGAAATCAAAGTTCAGAACAAGACTGACAGACGAACATTGAAAGGACTCCATCAGAGTGAACCGAAGTGGCTCCACTCCACCAGACACCTCAGTGCCAGTCATCTGACTAACACATGCAACTGGACATGTGAATAAAGTGACACAGGGACATGGAACAAAATGAATAAGTCGTATCTGTGTATTTGTAATTGCTTTGTTCCGTTTTGACAGCATTCATGTTTTAATTCAATAGTGTGAGATACACTAGAAAATGCATACAGAAATGCACTTGCTGGTGAACTAAATATTTTTTTTTGTGATGTTTTAATGCAAAATGCGAGTTGTGGACACCAACATTTTGTAAATGTTCAAGCAAAACAAGCTTATTCTGTTTGTTTTGCTTGAAATAAGCTTTGAGAATAAATATTAGAAAACATGAGTAGCTCTCGGCCATTTTAACTTCGTAAAAGTAGCTCTCCGGGGGAAAAAAGGTTGGAGACCCCTGAATTAAGCAGCTGCAGCCATCAAATTCCTCATGAATTGACACAACTGCAGAGAAAGGAAACACAACCAAGCCATGCTTACAAACATTTATTAACTTTCAAGAGGGGTACAGAATACAGGAAAGATGAAAACGTAGATGGACATTGTGCCTAAACAATACTGGGTGTGACAAGTCCTGCGAATGGGATCCCAGGAGACAAGCAGCCAAACCTTAACATCACGGTACTGACACAGCACAGCTTCCGATGCTTTTATTCACGGGGCACACCATTTCCTCAGAATGATCACAGGGGACACGGTGTGTAACTGTGGATGCCAGTGACTGATTTGGGAGGCAAAAGACAGGTGAGTAAGAAGTAAGGGCCTAAACTGGACAATGAGCAAAGCAGCATATTTTAGATCACTGGTGAAAGTAGGACTCAAACGCTGAAGTGGAAAGCTACTTGGGATCCCTCTGGGAGGTATTTGATAAACTGGAATGTGAGGCAACTTCACAGTCACCCTGAGACCCGGTGACCAACCCGAGAAATACACAACATAGCTGTCACTGTTATGGTACCCTTTGTATATACAATCCATCCATCCACCCATCATCCAACTAGCTATATCCTAACTACAGGGTCACAGAGGTCTGCTGGAGCCAATCCCAGCCAACACAGGGCGCAAGGCAGGGGACAAACCCCGGGCACGGTGCCAGCCCACTGCAGGGCGCACACACACACCAAGCACACACCAAGGACAATTTAGAATCGCCAATGCACCTAACCTGCATGTCTTTGGACTGTGGGAGGAAACCCACGCAGACACGGGGAGAACATGCAAACTCCACGCTGGGAGGACTCTGGAAGCAAACCCAGGTGTCCTAACTGTCAGGCAGCAGCGCTATCACTGCGCCACCATGCCGCCCTATATACAATTTATTTTTGTATATCCCAAAATTACACAAGGAGTGCCACAATGGGCTCCTGTCTGTTAAAGTGGGTGAGTTATATTCATTGGTCCAACTGTACACACTGCGTCTTTCGCTGGCTAGAGAGATCACGGGTGGTGCAGTGGTAGTGCTGCTGCTTTGCAGTAAGGAGACTGTGGAAGATTGTGGGTTCGCTTCCCAGTTCCTCCGTGTGGATAGCGCTTTGAGTACTGAGAAAAGCGCTATATAAATGTAATGACTTATTATTTATTATTATTATTAAACCCATTAGCCTGTTAGGCTGGTTAATGGTAGATGTGATCACTGAAGAGAGGTTTCATATTTAGGCCCTAGCAGCTTTCAACATCACACATGGCATGACCGATATATCCTGAAATCAACTGTTAAAAGTACATTCTGCTAAACCATTTGTGAGACCGTCTGAAGTATCCAATGTGTCTAGCAGGGAGTGATAGCTTTAGAAATGGACCAAGATTAATGCTGGGAAGTACGCTATGGAGAGGTATGGTACGGAAAGTTCCTCCAATAATACTGCAGAGCCACAGTGGCATCAAAATAGAAAAATATCAGGACACAAATTATATACTTAGCTTGTTCTAAAGAATAATTTTGCACACAATCCTTGTCAGGCTCTGCAGAGTAAACTCCACTTGAAAGTGGCAGGTTGAATGGAGAGATGCTTTCTCTCTTTCTTTTCTGTCCTGGAGTCCACTTGTCTGTGTCTTGTTACAACAAGTAGAAAAGCTAAAGATTGACAAGGCACTTTTTTTTAATAGATAACAGGCAGCTGTCAACTTCTGGCCTTCTGCCTTTCTACAGCAGTCTACTCAGAACTTGGAATCTTCTTGAGCATCGTGTCGACTAGAGCTCTGCCAGCATCTTGTGGGCTCTTGAATACCCAATCCTAGACCTTAAAGTCACACAGCCTGTAAGAGTCCAATCGTTATTAAGGAAGTCTATAATGATCCAGGCCCACCTCCGAATAGATGTGGAAAAACACTGCTGGTGCAGCACTGAGAAGATGGTGGAGGTGTTGACACTTCACTCATTGAGGCAGGCTAACCAGCTGCTGCAGAAGATCCATGCCAACCTCCCAGCTGAAGCAAAATGTCTTACTGGAAATTTCCTCAAGGGCAGAGATGAACCGGAGTCCAGTGAAGCCTTTCCTGATGTGACTGTGATACCAGCTGGTTTGGAACCTGAGGATAGAGAAGTCATGCATGCACGCCATCTACAACATAGACCGGCTTTATTCGACAGTGCTGTGGGGAAAGAGCTCTACAGACTCCGTGTGCTGGCGCGTCACCGTGAACCGCGGAGTACAACACCAGAGACACCAGGGCCTGCTTGGCGGAACTTATATAGACCACCATTGAAAAAAAGAACTGGCGATTTGCAATGGTGTGTGCTGCACAGCATCATTGCTGTTAATTCCTATGTCTCGCTGCTTGATCCTTCAGTCACAGACAAATGTCCTTTCTGTGGAGAGAGAGAGACTGTTTTTCACGGTTTTCTTTTCTGTTCTAGACTTCAGCCTCTTTTACATATTCTTACCACTGTTTTTAGAATTCTTAACTTCCCTTTTAATGACGGTGTATTTATTTATGGTATTAATGGAAATAAGTATAACCAAGATGAATGTACTGCGGTGGGTTGGCACCCTGCCCAGGATAGGTTCCTGCCTTGTGCCCTTTGTTGGCTGGGATTGGCTCCAGCAGACCCCCGTGACCCTGTGTTCGGATTCAGTGGGTTGGAAAATGGATGGATGGAAGATGAATGTATGATTGGTAATTTCCTCATTGGACAGGCCAAGCTGGCCATTTACAAGTCATGAAAAGAGAACGTGAAATCAAACAAACAATGCGCTACGATCAAAATATTTCATGGACTGGTAAAAGCTAGAATGTTTTAAGAGTATAAATTTTACAGAATGACTGAAAATGTGAATTCTTTTGAGGAATAATGGTGTGTTCGTGAAGCAATTTATAAACTTGGAGATAATGAATTGGTTATTCTTTTTTAACATAGGAATTAATTGTTGGTTTCTTTTTGGGCTGAGTTGGGGTTTTCTTTGTTTGCTTTACTTTTGCTATTGTAAATGACATGTTGAGTATTGATTAATAAAGTCCATCCATCCATTATCCAACCCGCTATATCCTAACTACAGGGTCACGGGGGTCTGCTGGAGCCAATCCCAGCCAACACAGGGCACAAGGCAGGAAACAAACCCATGGCAGGGTACCAGCCCACCGCAGGGCACACACACACACCAAGCACACACTAGGGGCAATTTAGAATCGCCAATGTACCTAACCTGCATGTCTTTGGACTGTGGGAAGAAACCGGAGCACCCGGAGGAAACCCACGCAGACATGGGGAGAACATGCAAACTCCACGCAAGGAGGACCTGGGGAGTGAACCTGGGTCTCCTAACTGTGAGGCAGCAGCACTACCACTGCGCCACCCTGATTAATAACGTTCAATTTAAAATTCAGAAAAAAAATTTTCTTTCTTTCTGTTAGTTGTTGTGCTGCAAGTGCTCCATCCATTATCTTCTCTGGTATATCTCACCTGTACTGTCCCATAACAGAGAAGGTGCTTTGAAAACATCCGAGAAGAGCACTGGTTTATTAGAGAGCACTGCAATGGTACAAGCTGACCACGGGGTGCACCATGCTTTGGAACACCACGAAGACATCTGAGCCAAGTCCACACTCTCATTATGGCTGAAAGATGTTGAGTGAGTTCCCAATGACTGTAGATATATTTCCTTTACTTTATCTCTGAAACACGACCGTGCCAGAGTTGAATGCGAAACAAGTTTCAAGACATATTATAAGATGCACCTGCCTTCTCTAACAAGCTTTACCAGAAGGTCAGTAGATTGGTTAGGCACACTGAATAGTAATCAAGCAGGCTGATCGAGTTCTTCTGTGCATTACTAGTCATCTCAGAGCAAGGTGGGCCCTTTGGTTGTTCGACTGGGGAGCTTCTGGGGTTCATAGCACGGACCATCTAGTGGAACAGAGAGGAAGGCTGGAGCAGATAAATGATGTGTTGATGTTTTCTGTTGCTGGAAACTATTGATGTAGCTAGCAATAAGTAGAGTCATCTCTAAGATCTAAGGATACAACATGAGAAAAAATATCTTTCAGTGAAGTCATTTGACTTGAATGATGGGAGCGCTCTAGATATATACCCACCTTTGGCTTGGGCATGGCAAACAAGTGCTTTTCTGTAGGCTTGTCTTTGATATGCCCATTACCAATGGCTAGACCTACAACCAACATGAAGTCATCTCGGCAGCCTCCAAAGGTCATCAGGTTTCTGTGAACATAGGACATCAGTGGCCTCTGTGGAAAGTGTCAACAGTTATGTTAAAATTACATACAGTGCATCCGGAAAGTATTCACAGCGCATCACTTTTTCCACATTTTGTTATGTTACAGCCTTATTCCAAAATGGATTAAATTCATTTTTTTTCTTCAGAATTCTACACACAACACCCCATAATGTCAACGTGAAAAATGTTTACTTGAGGTTTTTGCAAATTTATTAAAAATAAAAAAATTGAGAAAGCACATGTACATAAGTATTCACAGCCTTTGCCATGAAGCTCAAAATTGAGCTCAGGTGCATCCTGTTTCCCCTGATCATCCTTGAGATGTTTCTGCAGCTTCACTGGAGTCCACCTGTGGTAAATTCAGTTGACTGGACATGATTTGGAAAGGCACACACCTGTCTATATAAGGTCCCACAGTTGACAGTTCATGTCAGAGCACAAACCAAGCATGAAGTCAAAGGAATTGTCTGTAGACCTCCGAGACAGGATTGTCATGAGGCACAAATCTGGGGAAGGTTACAGAAAAATTTCTGCTGCTTTGAAGGTCCCAATGAGCACAGTGGCCTCCATCATCCGTAAGTGGAAGAAGTTCGAAAGCACCAGGACTCTTCCTAGAGCTGTCCGGCCATCTAAACTGAGCGATCAGGGGAGAAGAGCCTTAGTCAGGGAGGTGACCAAGAACCCGATGGTCACTCTGTCAGAACTCCAGAGGTCCTCTGTGGAGACAGGAGAACCTTCCAGAAGGACAACCATCTCTGCAGCAATCCACCAATCAGGCCTGTATGGTAGAGTGGCCAGACGGAAGCCACTCCTTAGTAAAAGGCACATGGCAGCCCGCCTGGAGTTTGCCAAAAGGCACCTGAAGGACTCTCAGACCATGAGAAAGAAAATTCTCTGGTCTGATGAGACAAAGATTGAACTCTTTGGTGTGAATGCCAGGCGTCACATTTGGAGGAAACCTGGCACCATCCCTACAGTGAAGCATGGTGGTGGCAGCATCATGCTGTGGGGATGTTTTTCAGCGGCAGGAACTGGGAGACTAGTCATGATAAAGGGAAAGATGACTGCAGCAATGTACAGAGACATCCTGGATGAAAACCTGCTCCAGAGCGCTCTTGACCTCAGACTGGGGCGACAGTTCATCTTGCAGCAGGACAACGACCCTAAGCATACAGCCAAGATATCAAAGGAGTGGCTTCAGGACAACTCTGTGAATGTCCTTGAGTGGCCCAGCCAGAGCCCAGACTTGAATCTGATTGAACATCTCTGTAGAGATCTTAAAATGGCTGTGCACCGATGCTTCCCATCCAACCTGATGGAGCTTGAGAGGTGCTGCAAAGAGGAATGGGCGAAACTGGCCAAGGATAGGTGTGCCAAGCTTGTGGCATCATATTCAACAAGACTTGAGGCTGGAATTGCTGCCAAAGGTGCATCGACAAAGTATTGAGCAAAGGCTGTGAATACTTATGTACATGGGATTTCTCAGTTTTTTTATTTTTAATAAATTTGCAAAAACCTCAAGTAAACTTTTTTCATGTTGTCATTATGGGGTGTTGTGTGCAGAATTCTGAGGAAAAAAATGAATTTAATCCATTTTGGAATAAGGCTGTAACATAATAAAATGTGGAAAAAGTGATGCACTGTGAATACTTTCTGGATAATAATAATAATAATAATAATTCATTACATTTATATAGCGCTTTTCTCAGTACTCAAAGCGCTATCCACACAGGGAGGAACCGGGAAGCGAACCCACAATCTTCCACAGTCTCCTTACTGCAAAGCAGCAGTGGATGCACTGTAGCAGGGTAAAAAAGGTGATCATTGAGCAGCAAACCCACTAAAAAGATCCGAGAATCAACATGCAGTTATAGAAAACTCTTTAAAGAGTGACTGCTTAATATAGCCGAGCATCCCAAATGAATCAGCTACTGAAACAACTGCCTGACCACTGTTTAAGGCTGTTGTATTCTGATAATAGTCTTCAGGAATTTACCAAAGTGCTCATACTAAATAGCCATGCATTTCCTTAGAGTGCAGGAGTAGCTAATACAGATCGGACAAAACTACCAGAGAATTAGAGACAAGCAGAAGGGTAAAAGTGAAAGAGCAGAGAATCCTGTAAGACGGACTCATGCAAGTATGACCAATCCACAGTCCTTGTATTGCCCGAGAATGAATATACAAAATTCACACAAGATGGGTCTTCGTAGAGATTTGAGAATCATCTGAGAAGAACCAACCCATAGGGAGGAGAATCACTTGAGAATTACAAGATTCAAAGCAAGAGTAACCAATTTGTAGGGCTCAGATTTAGAGGGTCATGCGTATATCAAAATGGCTGCAACAAAGTGATAATAAGACAAACGACCATCAGATAACTCACTCAACAGTAACCATTGCACAATTTTGGTAATAATCCCTAAGAGACTGTATATATAAAAAAAAAAAAAAAAAAGAATCCACATAAGGTCTTGCAGGAAGGAAATCAAGAAGAACCTTCAGGACTGGCCATTCTATAATACAGGCAAACGCCAGAAGGTGACAGCATCTAAAAACAGCAGAGACTTAAGAGTGACCACTTGAAGGGAAAGAGACTTGCATACACTCATCGGCCTCTTTATTAGATACACCTTTTCAACTGCTGGTTTACACAAATAACTAATTGGCCAATCACCCGGCAGCGACTCCATGCATTAAGGCATACAGACATCATCAAGACAACCTGCTGAAGTTCAAACTGAGCATCAGAACGGGAAAGAAAGGGGATTGAAGTGACTTTGAACATGACATGGCTGTTGGTGCCAGACAGGCTGGTCTGAGTATTTCACAAACTGCTGATCTCCTGGGATTTTCATTCACAGCCACCTCTAGGGTCTACAGAGAATGGTCCAAAAAGTGGAAAATATTCAGTGAGTGGCAGTTCTCTGGCCAAAA
Organism: Erpetoichthys calabaricus; assembly: GCF_900747795.2. NCBI lineage: Eukaryota > Metazoa > Chordata > Cladistia > Polypteriformes > Polypteridae > Erpetoichthys > Erpetoichthys calabaricus. The sequence continues at coordinate 16,390,576 of NC_041408.2, read as the reverse complement.
ATGCCTTGTCAGTGCCCAAGGTCAGAGGAGAATGATCAGACTGGTTTGAGCTGATAGAAAAGCAACAGTAACTCAAATAAGCACTTATTACAAACGAGATATGCAGAAGAGCATCTCTGAATGCACAACATGTCAAATCTTGAAGCAGATGTACTACAGTAGCAAGAGACGACACTGAGTGACACTCCTGTCAGCTAAGAACAGACAACTGAGGCTACAATTCACATGGGCTCAACAAAATTGGGCAACAGAAGATTGGAAAAGCCTTGCCTGGTCTGATGAGTCTCGATTTCTGCTGCCATATTCTGGTGGTAGGGTCAGAATTTGGCTTTAACAACAAGAAAGAATGGATTCATCTTGCCTTGTATCAACAATTCAGGCTGGAGGTGTTGGTGTGTTGGATATTTTCGTGGCACACTTTGAACCCCATTGTAACAACTGAGTATTGTTTAAATGCCACAGCATACCCAACTATTGTTGCTGACCATGACCATCCCTTTATGACTGCAGTGTACCCATCTTCTGGATAAGGATGGGTAACGTGCCACTTCAGAAAGCTCAAATGATGTCAAACTGGTTTCTTGAACATGACAAGAAGTTCACTTTATACAAATGGCCTCCACAGTCACCAGATCTCAATCCAATACTAGAGCACCTTGGTGGATGTGGTGGAACGGGAGATTTCCATAATGGATGTGCAGCCGGAAAATCTGCACTAACTATGTGATGCTATCATGTCAATATGGACCAGAAGTTTCCAGAACCTTATTAAATCTATGCCACAAAGAATTATGACAGTTCTGAAGGCAAAAGGGGGTCCATGCCGGTATTAGCAAGGTGTACCTAATAAAGTGGCCGGTGAGTGTATATCACAGGGTGAAGATTAGTCTATGTGTGATCAGTTTATAAGACACACACCACTGGATCGGACTAATCATCAGAGACTGATACAAAATTGGTCACGTATAGAAATTCGCCAAAGAGTTGATTAACTGTTAAACAGCACAGGGATGGGTCGAAACTGATTATCAGCTGCAAATAACAATCAAATGCTCTCTAAAGCACAAAACAAACCAGACCACTGCACAAGACTGGCACGACAATGTGCCAGAGTAGTACCAAAAGTGACCTTCAAAATAAGGCCTAGATTCACTTGAAGATGAACAGTTCAGTTACGATACCTACAAGTGGGTCTTCAGCAGGCCTAAGAGTTGCCATGATAAATGCCAAGAAAGGCAGAAGAGTATGCGAGAGTTATACTCTTAAGAAAGCTGCTAGCAGAGATCAGCTGTAAGACTATTTCAGAATGATAGGCCAATCCTCACCATTGACTTCTGCTCCAGGACAGTGATGCCAGTTTCATTAACTGCTAACCATACAGGGACATTTGGGCAAGGCGATGATGTGATTGTCTAAAAAGAAATAAGTCATTATGGCATGTAGTCCGAGTGCACTGTCCTAATATGTGTAACAGAACAATGTAAAATGAGACCCTTGATTGGATACACACAGCTACTCACTTTAGCAAAGAACAGCTTAGCTCCAAACAAATGCCATTTCCTTGCAACAGTCAGGTAAATGCGGACACAGTCTGAGGCTGTTCGCCCCCTCAGAGATGTCCATTTAGCTATCAACATCTGGCGCAGCTGCCTAAAAATAAGGCAAAAAGAAAGTGATACAGATGTACGTTCTAAAGCAGTACCCAAGGATCTGCACAACTCAAAAGTTTATGTGCAAACTGACACAACGTACAGGTGAATTGTCTCTCAAAAACCTACATCCATATCCACTGCAAACACTGCACGTCCATTACAGGTAATCTAAACATCTCCACAAACACACATGCACAGTATCCATTGTGGCACTCTGGTGCTCACAGTGTGATGGGCGGCCTCAGCCATTACCTGGCCGGGACGCCAGCTGGATGGGAGGACCAGGGGAGGCAGCATCTCCGAGGCAATATCTCCCCTGGGGCGCTAGACGGCAGGCCTCCTGGGCAGCTGTAGCACCACAGATTCCCACAGGACACGCTGGGAGCTGGAGTTGGGTAAAGCCCTGTTGAGTTCCATGGGGGCCACCAGGGGAGCTGCTGAGCCCTATAGTGGACTTCCACCACACCTGGGAGTGATTCCAGATAATACTGATGAGCCACCTGGAGCACTCCCAGGAGATGAATAAAAGGAGCCGCTTCACTCCATTCAAGGAGCCAGAGTCGGGAGGAAGTGGACGAAGCTTGCTGGGAGAGGAGTGGAGGTGGAGAGAAGAAAACGACTGTGCTGTCATTGTGGACATTATTTTTATATTGCTGGGAACTGGCAGCTGAAAAATAAAGGTGTGCTGTGTAACAATTTGTGTCCTGCCTGTCTGTGTCGGGGTTAGGGTGGCTGTACACGCCCTGGTGGCCCACAAGAGATATGTCTTAAATTTTTCCAGATTGATCCCAGGTGGAACACTGGGTTTTGATGACATTGTCAAAAATTAATACATTTTCTAGATTCTGCTCTCCGTTTAAGTTGACCCTACTCAAAGCTGCTATATAGTCTTGCTAAAGTATACAACTATAAAGAAGAGACTAAACCAGAAAACACAACCTTACCGGAGCTGGTCATCTGAACAGCCCTCTTGATACTGTTTTGGGTAGAACCTGTCCAGTATTTGTTTGAGTGTTTGCTTGGACTTGGACTGGGAAGACACTTGTCCGGCTGTGGTCGCACATGGGTGATCAAAATCTCCAAACTCCACCTGTGAGAAATGAGTATCTCAAGTCTAGTATAACTATTTATTACTAGTCTGTTCAAGAAATTATAGCATACACTAGCATTGATGGAGACAGCATGCAAACTACCATCAAGATATGCAAACGATTTCCCAGGAGTACACCCCATGGATTCCATTATTTAGGCCCATCTTCAGGTAATATGTTGTATTTTACTCATTCTTCTCCTCTCATTAGCATCTCGTCTCCTAAAGATACCCTCTTCCTCTGAGTAAAATACTCAAACTATCTACTACTCATAATCACCTTTTATCTAATTTGTTAGTTGCAGGAATCAATCATCTCCACCTGAAGTCACAATTGTGCTTCAAGGTGATGCACATGCACTTACCAAGATCTACAAGACATCATCTTATCATGTTTATTCTGCATCTTAATTTATTTCTTTTTATGTTTAACATTATTTTTGGTACATCCCCGATATTATTCACTATATGACAGTTTCCAGAGATGCTTCCTGTTCCTGTGTTGTTGTGGTGCATGTACTAATTGATCACTTAATGGTCATTGTCTTATTTACCAGCAAGGGGTGGTGGATGCCTATCTGAATTTCATGAAATATAAATATTCATCTTGGCTCATTAAATAAATAATAACTTTTCTGAATTTAAAGTTTACAACTTGTCTCCCCCATGACGACAAATTTAATTTTGCCCCACTAAGAAAGTTTACATGATTGATTGAACTTGCCTGAATTACAAATTACAATTTAGTACAACATTTCCAACCTCTGAAACTTAATCTTAAGAAATAAGAAACTAATGGCATGCATTTTCATTAACAGGCATGCTGGTTGTTCAAAGCACTGTAAATCAGTAAATGTTATGTCACATTACTTGAATTGTAGTCGCAGACTTCATTTACATAATCTCAGAGATGTGGGGGCAATCACAGTGCACTCCCATCAATTGTATAGTTTGAAATCCCCAGTCCAGCCAGTTTGAGACTTGCCCTGACACAATCAAACAGGATTGATTTTGTCTTAGGTTATTGGGATGGGCTGGTGTGAGCGTGAGGGCTGGCAACCAATGCACTCTCATTTAGAAGAACAATGCATATAACGTTGGAAAGAGTAATAAGGAACACAGGTGTTTTGAACTTGAAAAACAGAAGAAAGTCTCATGTGTCTAATGTTGCAGGAGATGAACTTGCATACCCATAAAGCCTTTGCATATTCACCAGCTCCATCAATCAGCAGTTTATTGGCTGTCAGAAAAAAGGGCAAGTTAAGAAACTTTGGGAAGCCATCACACAGCTACGTAATTTGACATACCTTGCGATTTCTACTTGTATAATCTGACATCTTAAAGCAATGAGATTAGTACCTGCTGTCATCAACTTTGACATCCCCTCTGACTAGAAGTCTTGTAAACTGACACTGTCTTAAGTAAGCTTTTCTAATCTAATGTGGGCCCTCTCTTTCCATCACTTGACATTTACTATGGCCAGATTCAGCAACCGTCTACAGTGAATATAAACTTGAAATGTATCACACCCCATATGAAGACTACAGACCCAAAACACAATTTCACTAGACTTATGTCTATACAGGCAGCTAAAGTAGGTAATAACAAAAGAAGGGTTGGGGCTTTCAACCAAAAAGAACCAAAAAGAAGCCTAGCGTACCTGTGTGAGAAGTGCAGCCATCTCCAAGGCCAGCTCTTTGTTTACAGGAAACTGTCCGAGGATTATTTCTTCGTTGGTCTGATACATGAGTAGCAGTCTCTCTCTTTCAGTTTCTCCCCTTGCAAGCTGTGAGAAATACAGTCTGTGGGAGGATTAAGAGCAGACCAAACAACTCAGAAGTGAGGGATGTACTCTCGGTTTTCTGTAGGAAAGACACTCACAAATTATCTGAAGATGTGCCACAGTAAGGGCACCCTGCTGTAGTACCAAGTGGACATTGCCCTTTTGACTTTAGCTTTCATTGCCACAAGACTGTCTCAGCCTTCAGATTAGATATATATAAAAGAAAGAATGCAGCTGCAAGAATCATAACTAGGAAACGAAAATCCGAGGACATCTCTCCAGTTTTGATGTCACTACACTGGTTACCTGTGTCATTTAGAATTGACTTTAAAATACTGCTTATGGTTTACAAAGCCTTAAATAATCTTGCACCATCCTATATCTTGGAATGCCTCTCACATTGCACTCCAAATCGTAACGTTAGGTCCTCAAATGAGTGTCTGTTGTGAGAGATGGCCGGCAGCTTATCCCAGCCAATACATCCAGGCCACTAGAGGGAGTCCTCCCTGCAACATGGAGGTGCCCCAGATTCCCGCAGGGCATCATGGAAAATGGAGTTTGGCTTCACAGCCCTGCTGGATACCGTGGGTGCCACCAGGGGACGCTGCAGGGAGACACGGAAGTACTCCCAAGTCATTGGGACGGAAGGACAGAAGTACTTCCGGGCTGAAGAAAAATATGAATCTTCAACCGACCTGGAAGTGCTAGTGAATCACATGGACTGAAGGACAGTTACGGAATATATAAAGGACTATGGGAAACCCAGCAAGCTGAGCCAGAGTTGGGAGGAAGTGTGACGGAGCTGCTGGGTGGAGAGGAGGATTTATCGTGAATATTGTATTGATTATTGAGTATTGTGGAGGTGGAGGTGCTTTGTGCACATTATTGAAGAAATTAAAATTATTTCTGGTACTTTTACCTGGTGTCTGGACATATTGTCTGTGGGTCTGGAGGAGCAACATCGCCCTCTAGTGCCATACTGTTTATAATTCCAAGAGCTAAACTTAAAAGAAGTGGTGAGGCGGCCTTCTGCTGTTATGCACCTAAAATCTGGAATAGTTTACCAATAGGAATTCGCCAGGCTAATATGGTGGAGCATTTTAAAAACTTGGTAATAACTCATTATTTTAATAGGGCTTTCTCATAGCTTCATTTTAGTTTAATCCTGATATTCTGCATATTCATTTAATTATCATTATTATTCATGGTGGCTCCGAAATCCGTACTAACCCCTACTTTCTCTGGTGTTCTTTTTCTGGTTTTCTGAGCCACCACCACCTGATCAAAGCACCGTGCTGTCCCTACATTGATGGATTGAAGGCCAGAAGTCCACATGACCGTCATCATCATCAAGTTCTTCCATGTGAAGTCCAAAAACCATGAGGACTGATTGAGATCACTTATGTTAGGCAGAATGCCTAGAGGGGGCTGGGTGGTCTCGTGGCCTTGGAACCCCTGCAGATTTTGTTTTTTTTTTTCTCCAGCCGTCTGGAGTTTTTTTCTTTTGTTTTTTCTGTCCTCCCTGGCTATCGGACCTTACTTTCATTCTATGGTAATTAGTATTGCCTAATTTTATTTTTTATATTTTGTCTTTTTTCTCTTTCTTCATCCTGTAAAGCACTTTGAGTTACATCATTTGTATGAAAATGTGCTGTATAATTAAATATTGTTGTTGTTGTTATACCTTAGCCTGATTGGCATTGATTCCATGTTTGGGGACAACTCAAGAGTGCCCAAAATGTTTCACAATATACAGTGAAGATGAGCAAACCAGTTCATTGCAGGTCAAACAGGAGAGTGTGTTAGATAAAATGAATGCACAACGACCAGATAGTCCCAGTTTTGGTACCAAAAGGTGATTTGTGGAAGTTGTTTTCTTGTGTTTCTTTATTTGTTTTTCTTTTCTCTTGTGTTTTTCTCTCAGGTCTCTTCTGAAGAAATAACCCAGTCCTGACTCACGTATGTCCTGTTTCTTCAAGGTACAAGCAGAGAGAGAGAGATGTGAAGACAATTTATAGCTGAACCAGTGAGCCAGGCAGAGGCGGAGCTAAAGGAGACCAATAAGGTCTGTGACTGAGAAGGTGTCTTGTTTTTATGACATTCTCTCCCACCACTTCTGCCTGTTTTCAGTGAGTGTGCCTTACAGTCAACTAGCATCCCATCTAGGATTGGCTTTTATGTTGTGTCCAGTGCAGTCAGGGTAGGCTTTCTCATAGCTTCATTTTAATGTAACCCTGATATTCTGTATATGCATTTGGTTATCTTTTTTTTTTCATGGCTCCAAAAATCCATACTAACCCCTACTTTCTCTGTTGTTCTTTTTCTGGTTTTCTGTGGTGGCGAACTGCGCCGCCACCACCACCTGATCAAAGCACCGTGCAGTCACTACCTTGATGGACTGAAGGCCATCATCATCTAAGTCTTCTACATGAAGCCTGAAGATCATGAGGACTGATTGAGATCATTTATACAGGTGCTGATCATAAAATTAGAATATCATGACAAAGTTGATTTATTTCAGTAATTCAAAAAGTGAAACTAGTATATTAGATTCATTCATTACACACAGACCGATGTTTAATCAAATGTTTATTTCTTTTAATGTTGATGATTATAACTGACAACTAATGAAAGTCCCAAATTCAGTATCTCGGAAAATTAGAATATCAATTAAGACCAATGCAAAAAAAGGATTTTTAGAAATGTTGGCCAACTGAAAGGTATGAACATGAAAAGTATGAGCATGTACAGCACTCAATATTTAGTTGGGGCTCCTTTGGCCTGGATTACTGCAGCAATGCGGCGTGGCATGGAGTCGATCAGTCTGTGGCACTGCTCAGGTGTTTTGAGAGCCCATGTTGCTCTGATAGTGGCCTTCAGCTCTTCTGAATTGTCGGGTCTGGCATATTGCGTCTTCCTCTTCACAATACCCCATAGATTTTCTATGGGGTTAAGGTCAGGCGAGTTTGCTGGCTAAATCAAGAACAGGGATACCATGGTCCTTAAACCAGGTACTGGTAGCTTTGGCACTGTGTGCAGGTGCCAGGTCCTGTTGGAAAATGAAATCTGCATCTCCATAAAGTTCGTCAGCAGCAGGGAGCATGAAGATGCTCTAAAACTTCCTGGTAGATGGCTGCGTTGACCTTGGACCTCAGAAAACACAATGGACCAACACCAGCAGATGACATGGCACCCCAAACCATCACTGACTGTGGAAACTTTACACTGGACCTCACGCAACATGGATTCTGTGCCTCTCCTCTCTTCCTCCAGACTCTGGGACCTTGATTTCCAAAGGAAATGCAAAATTTACTTTCATCAGAAAGCAGCAGTCCAGTCCTTTTTGTCTTTAGCCCAGGTGAGACGCTTCTGACGCTGTCTCTTGTTCAAGAGTGGCTTGACACAAGGAATGCGACAGCTGAAACCCATGTCTTGCATACGTCTGTGCGTGGTGGTTCTTGAAGCACTGACTCCAGCTGCAGTCCACTCTTTGTGAATCTCCCCCACATTTCTGTATGGGTTTTGTTTCACAATCCTCTCCAGGGTGCGGTTATCCCTATTGCTTGTACACTTTTTTCTACCACATCTTGTCCTTCTCTTCGCCTCTCTATTAATGTGCTTGGACACAGAGCTCTGTGAACAGCCAGCCTCTTTAGCAATGACCTTTTGTGTCTTGCCCTCCTTGTGCAAGGTGTCAATGGTCGTCTTTTGGACAACTGTCAAGTCAGCAGTCTTCCCCATGATTGTGTAGCCTACAGAACTCGACTAAGAGACCATTTAAAGGCTTTTGCAGGTGTTTTGAGTTAATTAGCTGATTAGAGTGTGACACCAGGTGTCTTCAATATTGAACCTTTTCACAACATTCTAATTTTCCGAGATACTGAATTTGGGACTTTCATTAGTTGTCAGTTATAATCATCAACATTAAAAGAAATAAACATTTGAAATACATCAGTCTGTATGTAATGAATGAATCTAATATACAAGTTTCACTTTCTGAATGGAATTACTGAAATAAATCAACTTTGTCATGATATTCTAATTTTATGACCAGCACCTTACTTTATTCTTTGTTAATTAGGATTTCCTAATTTTAATATTTTTTCTTTCTTCATCTTGTAAACCAATTTGAGCTACATCATTTGTATGAAAACGTGCTTGTTGTTGTTGTATGTGTGAGAGGTGCTTCCTCATAGTGCCTGTAATATAACAGAACTACTCTTGCAGGTTTAATACATTCTACCCATTAGCTTTCCTATATCATTTACCAGCTGTACCCCGTAGTACACATAGTAATGAAACACGACAAACTTTAAAAATCAATAGACGTTGGCACTGTATATCTGATCGTGTTCAGCTCTGACGGGAGAGCATTCCCCATGTGGGGAGAAAAGCACATGGCCATGATATCTCTGCCAATGAGCAGCTACCCTTTAAAACACACAGAGCTCTGATCTCTCTCTCAAAAATGTCAAACATTACTCCTTAACAATCTGTAGATGATAATGTCTGTTGAACAAACAGGTATCACTAGCTAAGCGGAGGTGAGGTGCACTCCAACACGTGGTGAGAGGTAGAGCGACTCGAACAGAGGCTGGCGAATGAATGAGGAAGGCCCCGCCCCCCTGCTCTCGGCCCTCAGCCACTCTGTTGAATTTGCATAAATACACTGGTACAGCAAGCGAACTCTGGTACTTAGCGCGATGAGAGAAGTGGCAAAATCAACCAGAAAGTTCAAGCAACTTATAAAAAACAACCAGATCTAAATCTGTTAAGTAATTCTGTCGTGAAAAGCGCACAGACATACAGACAGAACATGCTTCGACCACAAAACTTTTAAAACCATTTCTTAGCGAGCACCTATGGGCCAAGGGTAACCTACATTCCAAATTTCAAGTCCCAAGTCCTTATGGTGCAGGAGATTTTGTAATGAGTGAGTCAGTGGTATTTGGCTTTTATATACAAGTATATCTATATTGAATATTGCATAATATTGACCATTCCTTTCATTGTTTGTAGGTATTACACAGGGAACTGTCTCAAATTCTTTTAGTTGAGACAGAAACACCTTTACCTATTTTTATAAGTAAGCCGGAATGTTCTGTTGCTGTCCGTCTTCCCAGGATTCTGCTCTTTGGAAGCTTGTTCCCATTTAGAAATAATATCACATATCTGTTGAAGCAAGAGATGATTGGAAATTAAGAAAATTTGTCAAGCATTATCCAAAGGTTGACTTCCTAAATAATTTGCAGTGGGGTCCCACTAAGTTAAGGTTGACATAACTTCAAGAAAGATTTGCACTGTTATTTGTTAAATAAGAAGTTGAATTTACCTTAATATTTCCATGCAGCCAGTGCTCAAGGCCACTTCCTGATGGGTCATAGGTGAAAAGAGCAAAGCTGCCCTGTGCTAGTCTCCTCATACCCGTCTCCTGGCTCAGTGTATTCAGGAACTCATCCACTGTCGTTGACGCATCAAAGCCCACCACCTGGAAAGAGTGTTGGTTATACAGAGCAGTCTTTGTACTATTCCCTGTCATGGCTTCATCCTTCTGTTCCCATCACATATACCAGAAAACACATTCTTCAAGAAGATGCAGACACGTCAAGGGTGACAGCCTTCAGAGAGAACGTGTGGCTCCATGTCTTCCTGACCAACAAATCTATTCTTTAAATCTTACTCATGAATTACAGAAACAAATGGTAAATCAAACATTGGCATCTCAGGTATTGTGATATCTACATGTAACTTTGAAAACCTAGAGGATTGGCAGTCTTGTGTTCTGCATATATATTTAATTCTGACTAAACACGTAAGTGGTAATTCAGACTACAAAGAAGAATGTAAAGGCAGGTATTTCTTTCCTGAGCTAATAAACTAAACCCCTTGAGACTTCTGAAAATTGGCCTTACCAAGCAGTCAACAACACACCCAGGCAGATACAGACATGCCCAGGCAGTCAGAAACATGCTCAAGCAGTTACCGACAGAAGCAAGCCAGTGCGGACATGCCCAAACAGTTGCAGACAGAGAAAAGAAAATGCAAGAAGGTCAAGATACAGTATACAGTACACACCTGGGCAAATGCATATACAGTATGTCACCAGACTCAGACAATGAGGTGTTGATATGGCCAAGCAGAAACAGAACTGGACACACACAGTACTATGAGACAACCAGACTTAGCCATAGAAAATAAATGAAGCAGTCAGACATCTTACATTCAAGTATATGTATAAACATCTAACATGAAAGAAACAAAATGACACATACCTGGTAGGTACCATTTAAAAAATGTACTGGCACACTGAAGGGTAGAGAATGATGATAAGGGTTTCTTAAGAGAATGGAAAGGATCTCCATGCGAGAGGGTTTGGCTTGACGCTCTCCCCTTTGCTGTGTGCGCTCCATGCACCGTTGACAGTAAACGGCATACTTTCCCACCTCTGTTCTAAGGGGCCAGCAAGGAAACAAGAAGAGGAGCTCAGTCAGTGCATGTCTGTCTACCTTCTCTTCATTAATGCCAACCTGGCCACCACTATTCTTTGGCCGGGATTGTTTATCTATTCTGTAACTTACCTGGACTCGTTGTGCCTCTTTAGGTGAAACTTTAAAAGCCAGAGGAAAGGGTGCTGAGGCAGAAAGAGGCCCAGACAGAGAGCAAGCAACTGCCAGCCCTGCAGATAGACAACCTTTATCAGTCTGCATGCAACTCTAATCAAAGAACCAGGCCGCAATGTGGACAGCATATATCAGACAGTCAAGTTTTGAAATATACTGATGAAGATAAGGGTACTGCCTCACAAGTCTCCACTCTCTCCCCTGTCCTTTCTGCTATTGCCCTTTACTGTCCCATCTCAATACAGCCACCCATGCACTGTGACAATGACATAGCCTGCAAAATCAAATCACACTAAATGAGGTTTTATTACCTGCACAGGCCCTGCCAGGCTATCCGCCTGCCTCTTCCTTGTCTGCTTGATGAGTTGACAATACATTTCGTTCTGCAGCTCAGGATGAGTAAGACATATCTGCAGTGCACTTTGTGCCAGTGACACATGATAGTCAATGGCTGGAGTGTCGATGGCAACATTGATGAATAACTGACAAGTCTATGCAAAAGTAGAAAACATTGGTTAATGGAGGTAGGAGAAAAGAGATCTCTGCTCCCCGTATCATCTAACAATACAAGATAAGTGTATTATCTGCAGAAAAAGCACTGCCCATCCTGCCCAGGGACACAAGACACCCATAAATAGTTCAATTTTGATTACCCATCTCATCTGACAGCATTTAACCGTCTCTCTGATTTGAAGACAAATGGATTTCCCATCTCACAAAACAAAGCTTTCTTTCCATATCTTCATATTTCCTCTAAGCCTTTTAAGCTAAAACCAGCTAATATCCATATTGTTTCAGAATATTGTTATAGTTTTATGATTTTTATTGGATTTATATATTACTAGTAATGGCACACTGCACGATAACATGCAGTGAATACACTTGACTTGAGCATTCCTAGTTTTCAGACTCTCTCTCTGTACGTTTACCATTCGTTTGCTTAGAGGTTTAGGGGGCTTGCTGCCCCCTGAGCGGCTCTTCTTTTCTCCACCCTAGCGGCCCGTTTCTTCTCTTCTTCCGTCAATATCTTTTCACGTTAAAACTGATTAAGTCAGTGTTTGTGTTGCAATCACTTAATACGTTTTCCTTAATTTTTCACTTAAGCTGGCACTTAAGTTTTCAATCTGCCTCAAGAATGATTTAACATATGAGGAGGAAGGGGAAGTGATGGCAAAGGTGGTAGGGAATGAGAACGGCACCCGTACACATGCGCAACACGGCTGCCCTGCTGACTGCTGCAGAGAGTTGATTCTACAATAAAATTAAATAAAAATAACCTTGGAGGTCAATCATCACCCCCAAAAGCGGATAGTAGACGTCACATAGTATATTTGTACCAAATTTCAGGTCAATATGTTAAATGGTTTGCGAGCTACAGATGATTTAAAATCCTGGACAGACAAATGAACAGTCACGGTAGTGTATTATATATAAAGATATTACAATGAATGAACAATGGGATTAATAAAGTATTTATCTATCTATCTATCTGTATACAATTCAAGATCTTATTCAAATAAACTCTGAAATCAGTCAGTCATTGTCCAACCTGCTATATCCTAACACAGGGTCACTGGGGTGTGCTGGAGCCAATACCAGCCAACACAGGGCGCAAGGCAGGAACAAACCCTGGGCAGGGCGCCAGCCCACCGCAGGGCGCACACACACACACACCAAGCACACACTCTAGGTTGGAGAGCAAAGTGAGCAGGGGGCAAAGCTCCCTAGTTTTGATTAAAATTAGAAAAAAAGTCAAATACGTGTTACAAGGAGCTGCTCAAAACATCTTCAGAATTTGGGAAATATTTCTTCATGTTGTTCTTAACCAATTAAACGTGATGAAACCCTACCAGCCTTTAGGAGGCTTCAGTGAGTCTAACTTTAAAAGAAATGTGTTCATAAAATGCTAAATCTGAGGGACAGTTGTTCCAAGGATGAAAACATATTGTTAACATAAACATCGCTAATGATGCCAATGCCAAGTACCTTCCAGATGTTAAAAGTTATGCAGTAATGAGATACTGTCAATATACTGTGAGCTATTCCTGTAAGGGAGAAATTGATACTAACATCTTATCCTTAAAATATGTTTTACTTTGATGCCGTATTCTGACTGAGTGGAACAACTGCATTTCTACTTGGTTGATGGTCTGCTTGGATGGCTGGTGTATAAAGCAAACCATATAAAGAAGAGTTAAGAAAGGGCTTCATTTTCATAGTTGACCAAACTGTTATGATTTTATTACTGTAGTTATGAAGAAACAACATAGCCCTTTGCTTTAGATCTCTAAAAAACAGTTTCGTTTTGTTCATTTTTTAAAAATCTTTGGCCTCTGTGCCCCAAATGAACAAAGTTAACATTATATGAAATCTTTTTAAGAGGGATTTCTCTGGTGAATACTCTGAAAAAGATACATTGATGTTTTGGTGGTTAACCTAAATTGGAAGTTGCTATTTTTTCCAAAAGCACACAAACTACATGTTGTCATCTGCGAGTTGACAGCTTTTTGACTGTTTCCATTTACTATAAATTGAAACTTTTGACTACATCAAAAATAGAATACTGTACATATGTTTAAATCAGCACATTGGTTTCTTGATTATCACTCCTGCCTCACAGACCCAGGCACTCAGGGTTGAATTTATGGTCCTGCCTTTGCCTATGCAGTTTTTCATATTACCCCACTGTAATTGGGTTTTTTTGATGTATGCCAGTTTCAACTAGTGTCTTGATACTTTGCACCTTAGGTTCATTAGCCACTCTGAATTTGTATAGTTTTACTATTATGGAAACGGTGGAAATTATAGAATGCATTATCATATTTGGTATACTGTATAATTTGCTGCTTGCAGATTATGACAAATATGTTTTACGATTTTCCAGGTAACTCAAAAAGTAGTTATACTCACTAATCATGGTGCTGGAGCATTTTCACTGACATATGCAAATAAAAATTTCACTGTATTCTGTATATGTGACAATAATGACCCTACAATTTTTATAAACCTCTAAACAGATGTAAAAATCTTAGAAGGATATTCATTTTATCAGTCTAATTTTCCCAGCTAATGGAAGATGGAGGCCTGACCACCTCATATATCTTGTTTACTCTTTCTAACAGGTTGCTTAAATGAAATTTGATTAGGTTAACTGAGATTCTTAAGTATGTAGATTGTTACGAACAGTAAATTAGAATTGATGACATTTAAGAAGACATGCAAGGCTATTTATAGGAAACAGTAAAATTACAGAGTTCACCATAAACTTGACCAAGAGATACTAAGCTCCTGTATTATACTTGGTGCCTACACAAGAGATGAATATGGATCATCAATGTAAAGTGGCAAAATATCTGTATAAAGAGCTACTTTTCATTAATTTCCTTCACCCCACAAAACTACTAATCTCTGATTTGATTTGTCTCTATAATCAGAGGGGTTTGATAGTGATGACAAATAATATTGGTGAGAAAATACAGCACTGTGTGATTCTGTGTTATGACATGGCATAACTAAAATTTATATTGTTTACATAAAAGTAAATTTTTAGGGTAGGAGTAGAACACTTTGGTCCATAAACTATTAAAATATGTACAATAGATAATCCCATTAATCTTCTTCTGCATTCAGGAAGCTCCGTTTTGGCTTGGGCATGTATTACATTGAACAAACATTGTAGATTTGATAGAAAATGTCTGCTTTTAACACATCCTCTTTGATCTTGCAAAATTATAGAATTAAGAACAGTTTCTATTCTATTTACTAGCACACTGACCATAAAATTTAAGATTGTTGTTCAATAATGAGATTGGCCTGCAGAATACACATACTCTACACATACTGTATATATAGTCAGAGGTTTTTATTTTGTTTTGAAGAAAAAAAAAACTGCAGCTGATGTCTGGTGTAGTGTCTTAGGTTGAAAGCTACCTTCTTTAACTTCCCTGAACATGAATAGTGCTACTGGGGTTAATTTAATAAAAACAAAAATGTATAAAATTCTGCTGGCCTCGAACTGTAGTCGAAATCGCCTTTCAGGCCTCTAGAGCTTTAATCGAAGTCGCCTTTCTCTTTGAATTTTTGCGGCCGTAAATCCCGCCACCTGCCGCGATGTTGGGGTTGGATGTCAGTCTCGTAAGGTTTTTCGGGCAGCTACACAGAAGGCGACTACGCATTCGGCTTCGGACGGACACGAGTTAGTGAGGAGGCAGGCGAATTATGTATTAAGATTGTGTACAGCATTGCATAGTATTTCTTATATATGTTATTTAATTTCCCTATAATCAAGGACATTTTCATTTACATAGAGGGTAAAACTAATGCACATAATGGCCACTTCAAAAAACAGAAGAATTTTGGAACCGTAATTTTCACATGAGCCTTTCTTATGCTGTCAGGTGTGCAAATAAAAAGAAAAATCAAAATCTCAACTAAAGTGTAGAAACGAAACCACCACTGATATTGTCTGTGGTACCTTCAAAAAGCCAGTGGCCTTTTCCTCATTTGTATTAAGTAGTAAAGAGAGCCTGTATGTTATCCATTTGACTCCACTGGGATGTAAATTCTTTTAGCAAGCTTGACTCCATCCTTAAACACCCAATGCTGCGGCCGTTTATTGTTGCACATGTAGAGCAACGTTTCTCATACCTTAAAAAGCTTAATGGCTTCTGTCTGCAGAGCCTCTGATGGCAAGGTGGTAAGAGGCTTGGTGATACCATCTTTGCTGTAGCAGAGGATGGGATGTCTCCAAACCTGGGAGTCTGTAGGAAAAAACAAGACATGAGCAACTGGGGGCTGGATATATTGTATATACTGAGCAAAGTACCGCAGAAGACAAAGAAAAAAAAACTCTGCTGGAGGTTGTGAGAGAGGGTAGAAACAACACGGGTCAAGCTAGAAGACAAGTTCAAGGTACACAAAGGAAGCTATGATTCCCCCTATTACTTTTTGATATACGACATGTTAGTGTATGGCACAGTGAGGAAAAGATTACCATTGTTGTCAAATATAGAAATTCACTTTCTTCCATTACTTACTGGGATCTCCTTCCACGCTGATTAGCTTGCTTACCAACTGCTCAAATTCAGTGCCCACTGAAGAGCCTGTAGTACCAGCTGATACAGACAGATGGTAAAGCCATGCATCCTGTATAAAACAAATAAGCAGAGAGCTAGTCAGTCAAGGGTTGATGAAGATGGTATCATAGAGGAATCAACTACCAAAACTTCCAAAACAATACTTTGTGCTTTTTGCCCCAGCAGGGTATTTAAGAATGCTACAATTGGAAACCTGTTACGTTTTAGGCAGAGCAACTCACTCTGGTCAAGTAACCAATGGAAAAGTCCTGGAAAATGTAGAATTTCTAGAGATTTACGTGGAATATCTTCCATAAAGACTGCGCGCTCTATGAACAGTGCATGGATTTGCATCAACATACTCATCACCTTTTCATGCTTTGAGCCAATCAGTAGGTAGGTCGGACCTTGATTTTGGGGTTGGACAGCAAGTGTGTAATGTGTGGACATTAGGTTTCTTCCACTGCACTCATAATCCTCATCAGAATCGCAAGATCGATCCACTTCTTCCACCTTAGCTTCCCAAAGCTTGATCTGGCCCAGAGGAAACTGTAAAAGCATAAGTAGTGAGCTACTGACATGCTGTCTGCTTATGATGCAGTAACAGATGCTTTTCTGTAGCCTAATGCCCTCAGTGCCTCACCTTGTCCTCCTGACTACGGAAGTAGTACAGAGTTTTTCCTATTAAAACACACCACAGACGCTTGGAATACCCATGTTTAACCTGCGGAAAAGACAGAAAGGCAATATCAGCACAGGATCCAAAGTGCATAAGACTATTATGTTAGACTTTCTCCTCTGCAAACACAACAATAGGTATTATAAGATATTTAAGAGCATACAAGTCTCAAGTAAACTAGTATGGTCAAAGGTACACGTGGCATTTGCTCGATTGTGGGATACTACTCGTCTTTTACCATACTATTCCCATCTGATGTTGTCTCCTGTTGCTTAGGAGCAGCACTCACTGTGGTCTTAATTCAGAATTTGGTATAATATTTAAAGCAGGCCTAGGCCATCATAAAACACTTCATTTTAAGGTATCATTCATACTGTCTAGCTTCTAGTGTTACTCTCATTACTGAATTATTACAGCTTTGAACTTTTGAGGTTCTCTCAACACCGTTTAACCTTGTTCTACTGTCTTTGTTATGTCTTGCTTATGATATTATTCCCCAGTGCCTTCAACCTCGATTAACTGACAACCTTTGCTTATTCCAGCCTGACATTTCCAGTGGTCTCTGTCCTTCATTTGACACACTTCACAAAATATGAAAGGTGACTATTATCTTTTATGGCATCTAGTAAACTTGCATTGCATTGTAATCAGAGATAGAACTATCAATAAAAATATTGAATTACTGAAATTTCCCAATATGAGGCATTTACACATACTTGTGAGTTTATTTTAAAGGATGCATATGGGTCCATTAAAAATGCAAATGTGGCATACCTACAGACATATATTATAAATCTGTGAATTTCCCCTTGGGATTAATAAAGTATCTATCCATCTATCTATATAAATAAGAGTTGACTGTATTTCCTGAACTGCCTCTAGTCCTTTAGCATAAACAAAATGTTTCTGCACAAGATCTATATATATGGTTGTAAGGGTGCTCTTTTACACAGTAATATGTTGAGATAATATAATGAGAGCAGAAGATGCCAATAGACTTAACAAGTTAATCAGGATGGCTGGTTCTGTTTAGGGTGCTACCCTGAACTCTCTGGAGGCAGTAAGAGAGAGATGTAGGCTAATCATACACCCTCTGCATGAGACTCTAGTCAACCTGCAGAGCATCTTGTCTAAGCTACTCATTCGAAAAATTATAGGTCACATTGTTCTCTTATTACTCATTTTGTTCTGCAGGTGTCAACCGTTTCTCCCCAAATGTGTATCTTCTTCCTCCAAGATCCATTTGGTGTCACTGTGGTGTCAGCCTTCTTTGTTTTGCAGATGACACTCAACAATATATCTCTGCTAAATCTTCCGAAGGTCTTCCATCCCCTTTGATTTGTTCTCTTCATTGTATTCAAATATGGATGACACACCACCTTCTTAAACTCAAGAGTAAGAAATCTGAATTTATTTTTGTTGACCCAAAATTCACTTAAAGTTCTGTAGTGTTAGTACCTGTATTGATGGTTCTCGGATACCACTTTGTACTCAGGTTACAAGTTAAGCTATTATCCTTGTTCTCTTTCTTTTAATGTTAATTCTTTAAGTTTCTTATTAGTATCCTCACAACATTTGTTGATTACATACCTTCTTATCTTATGTTTTGACTGAAATATTGATTAACTAGTCATTTAGCCCATTACAATAACGGGCGCTAGAACAGTAGTGCATAAACATTAGTAGGAACTGTCTATATTAAGTGGCAAGGGACTTTGACCTCATTCTTTTTGTTGGTCGTATTTTTCTTTCTTTCAGCCTTTCTTTTGTTGATGTTTACTTGCTGAGCTGACCGTTCTTCATGGGCTGCCGCCGTGTATTGTGTGTCTTTAATTTTCTGTGACAGTAATACTGTCTTGTACGTCCGTAATATACCTTTAATTTTCTCTGGCGGTAATACAGGCGCGCGCGTCGGTAATATGCCTTTAATCTCCTCTGGCAATATCTGGCTTGTATGTGGCTGTAATATGCGTCACTGTATTATGTACCTTTAATTTCCTCTCGCAATAATACTGGTTTTTATTTCCGTAAAACGCCTCTAACTTTCTCTGACAGTAATATCGCGCATCACACCGTGCCCCGCGCATTCGCACTTCACCAGAAGCCCTGCACATGCGCACTTCACCAGAAGACACACACACACGGACACCTGGACGCACAAAGGGATTTTATTAAAGAGGATGCATTCATTACTTCAAGATTATACTGCATTATTGCAATGCCCTTTTGTTTCATATTTCTAACAAGCTACTAAACAGACTTCAGCTGATTTAGAACACAGCAGTCCATTTAGTTAGTTATATTAAAATCTATGATCACATTTCACCCGTTTTCAAAAAATGTAATTGGCTGGCAGTTAAATATTAAATCAATTACAAGGTTCTGTTACTTACAGCACATAAAAAGCCTTCCACAACTTGGCCTTGTTATACTTGTTGGATTTTCTTAAGGATTACGTCCCTACTCTGATGCTGGTTTTTTTGTTGCCCCTTCTTTCCACCTTTTCACAATGGGAAGGTCAGCATTTAGCTCTGGTGCATGCAAGCTTCAGAATTCACTTCCTTCACAGATTAGGCCTTCAAACTAAATTTTACTGTTTAAGAATCAGCATAATACTTGTCTTTTAAAAACTGCATTGTCTGTGTGTTGAACTTTTTCCTGTTATTTCTATGATTTCTAGGTTGTCTGTTATTTAATAGTGTTTAATATTTGTTATGATTTTTTTATGCTTTGTAATGTGACCTTGAATATTTTAAAAGGTGCAAATAAATAAAATGCATAATAATCTTGTCATAGTACAATTGGACGTTTAAACCAGTGTTTCCCCACCTCACTCCTCTGGGCCCACTGTGGCTGTGGGTTTTTGTTCCAACCAGATTCCTAATCAGTGACAACACCTGATAGCACTGATCTCATTTAATTAGCTGGTATTATTTATTTTTTTATTTTACATTTATAAGACATTTAGAAATATTTCTGCTTTTGCTATAGATTTAAATGCTTAACTCTCTTTTGTTGATTTCATTCTATTTTGCCCTTTTTCTGTGCAGTTTTTCCTCTTCATTGTATCTTATTAATGGCAATTACAAATGAGCAGAGCAGACACGCTGGCAAACAACACTGAATAATCAAAGGCTGCAACTACTGTAGCATCAGACCCACTAATTAGTAAATAATGGATTAATTAAACAATTAGAACACCAAGAAAAGTAGAATGAAAATCAAGATGAAAATATTGTTAAAAAGAAAAAAAATACATTACTCCCACATAACTGCTTGGTACATTTTAAAATATAACAAACTTAGTTTTCTAATTTCTATATTGTTTCCAAAACACAGAACTTGGGAAATAACACATCACTTAATTAGCCCAGGAGTCCAATTAAAAACAGAAGCTGGTTGGAACAAAAACCTGCAGCCACAGTGGGACCCCAGGACTGAGTTTGGGGAACACTGGTTTAAATAATGTTTTCTGTCATTTTAATGGCAGAATGTAAATTCTAAATGTTTTTTTTTATTTTATCCTTTAGACCAGATTGAATTTCTGAGCAGTTTTTGTATTTATTTCACTATTGTTGATATGTATGGGCTGCTGTAACACTGCAATATCCTCCAGACATCCATCCATCCATTATCCAACCTGCTATATCCTAACTACAGGGTCACAGGTGTCTGCTGGAGCCAATCCCAGCCAACACAGGGCGCAAGGCAGGAAACAAACCCCAGGCAGGGCGCCAGCCCACCCCAGGGCGCACACACACACACATCAAGCACGCACCAGGGACAATTTAGGATCGCCAATGCACCTAACCTGCATGTCTTTGGACTGTGGGAGGAAACTGCAGTACCCAGAGGAAACCCAAGCAGACACGGGGAGAACATGCAAACTCCACGCAGGGAGATCCTCCAGACATTAAAGTATATATCCATAGTATCTAACTGGGAAAGGCTATTCTAATACAAGTGTCCTGCAAGCATACAAGATTCATAGAGCATATGCCGGAGTGTAGGTCTTTCACGATTATGCATCAATACTTGGCAGCTACACTGCAAATTACCTTTGTCAGCAGTCCTTTCATTGTGGGCTTCACCTCAGGCTGAGTGAACAGTGGGATGGCTGTCTGAACCTGCAGCACATTGTGCAGAACTCTAATCCATTCAGCCAAAATGTTTGGAGAATCCGCTGATAGAAAGTAGAGCCGTTTCTCAGTGACCAGCTGCAGGTGTGGATAGTCACAGTATTAAAGGAATCACAGGTAAGTTCAAGATAACACAATTAGCATATGAAGTAAATGGCTTTGCAAATTAAATGTACAAAAAAGCCAGAATTCTCACAAGCAAGCAGCTCTTCTCATGCTGACCAAAGGTGTCTTTCATAGTGACCAAGAAGATCATACTACAAGGGAAGAAGAAAACTCAGCAAGGGTGGAATTCAAGAAATTCCAAGTATTAAGGTTATTCTCGAATGTCAGAAATAAGTCATATCTGCTGTAGAGAATCAACACTCACAAGGATAGAGCAATGACAGAAAAGATCAGAAATAAGACAAGAGGCAAAGCAGAGAGCTGGGTTGTACAAAGTTGCTTTTAGATCGGCAGTGTCAATTGAACAGGAGCCTTGGTGCTCACCTGAATGGTCTGCTTTCCTTCACCACGAACTATACTGCTCAAGGCATTAAGTTCAATCTGTCCCTGTGGTTTCTTGGTCACGTCGCTCTGCAAATAGACAGATAGTAGCTCATTCCAACTTCATGGAATCAATGTACTGTATAAGATTCTCTTTTAACTTCTCTAAGCCCCAGAGTGTTCATCAGCTGTGCTCAGACCTTGAGACTTCCCATATTAGAACAATCTAGATGAGAACAGGCCATTCAACTCAACAAAGCTTGCCAGTCCGATCCACTTATCTCTTCCAGAAAAACATCAAGTTGAGTTTTGAAAGTCCCTAAAATCTTACGGTCTACCACACTACTTGGTAGCTTATTCCAAGTGTCTATCATTCTTTGTGTAAAGAAAAACATCCTAATTTTTGTGCAAAATTTACTCTTAACAAGTTTCCAACTGTGTCCACGTTCTTGATGAACTCATTTTAAAATAACAGTCTTGATCCTCTGAACTAATTCCCTTCATAATTTTAAACACTTCAATCATGTCACCTCTTAATCTTCTTTTGCTTAAACTGTAAAGGCTCAGCTCTTTTAATCCTTCCTTAAAATTCAACCCCTGTAGCCCTGGAATCAGCCTAGTCGCTCTTCTCTGGACCTTTTCTAGCACTGCTATTTGTCCTTTTTGTAGCCTGGAGACCAAAACTGCCCCCAGTACTCCAGATAAGGCCTCACCAGTGTGTTATAAAGCTTGAGCAGAACCTCTTTGGACTTGTACTCCACACATCAAGGCGCTATATAACCTGACATTCTGTTAGCCTTCTTAATGACTTCTGAACACTGTCGGGAAGTCGATAGCTTAGAGTCCACTATGACTCACAAATCCTTCTCATAAGGTGTACTCTTGATTTTCCGGCTGCCCATTGTGTATTCAAACCTAACATTTTTACTTCCTATGTGTAATACTTTACATTTACTAACATTAAATTTCATCTGCCACAAATCTGCCCAAGCCTGTATGCTATCCAAGTCCTTCTGTAATGATATAACCGATTTCAAATTATCTACTAATCTACACCTATCTTGGTATCATCAGCAAACTTAACCAACTTGTTACTTATAGTCAGTCAGTCAGTTATTATCCAACCCGCTATATCCTAACACACGGTCACGGGGGTCTGCTGGAGCCAATCCCAGCCAACACAGGACGCAAGGCAGGAACAAATCCCCAGGCAGGGTGCTAGCCCACCGCAGGGCACGCACACACACACACACACACACACACTAGGGACAATTTAGAATCGCCAATGCACCTAACCTGCATGTCTTTGGACGGTGGGAGGAAACCCACACAGACACGGGGAGAATATGCAAACTCCACACAGGGAGGACCCGGGAAGCAAACCAGGTCATTTATATATATTAAAAACCGCACCATTACCCTCTGCTTCCTGTGTCTGAGCCAATTCCGTACCCATCTAAAAACATCACCCTGAACTCCCACTTCTTTTAGTTTGATGCCCATCCTTTCATGTGGTACCTTATCAAATGCTTTCTAAAAGTCCATTCATCCATCCATTATCCAACCCGCTATATCCTAACTACAGAGTCACGGGGGTTTGCTGGAGCCAATCCCAGCCAACACAGGGCGCAAGGGAGGAAACAAATCCCGGGCAGGGCGTCAGCCCACCGCAGGACACACACATACCCCCATAAACCAGGCACACACTAGGGACAATTGAGAATCGCCAATGCACCTAACCTGCATGTCTTTGGACTGTGGGAGGAAACCAGAGCGCCCGGAGGAAACCCACGCAGACACGGTGAGAACATGCAAACTCCACGCAGGGAGGACCTGGGAAGTGAACCCAGGTCTACTAACTGCAAGGCAGAAGCGCTACCACTGCGCTGCCCTCTTTCTGAAAGTCAAGATAAATAATATCATACGCTCCACTTTGATTGTATCCTTTTGTTGCCTCCTCATAGAATTCCAGCATTCCCACCACCTCCCTCTTCTGAACCCATACCGACTGTTCCTAATAACTCCTGTTGTTAGGTGTTTTTCAATGTTATCCTTAATAATTCCTTCCATTAATTTTCCTGTGATGCATGTTAAGCTTACTGGCCTAAAAATATGTGTCAAGGGTTTATAGCTGTACTTGCTAGCCTCCTTAAGAACTCGAAGGTAAATATTTTCTGGTCCTGGTGATTTGTTTGATTTCAGCTTATTTAATCTGAGCAGTACTTCTCCCTCTACAATTTCCAAATTCCCTCTGTACCTCCTTAGTAGTCCCGTTTACCTCTGGGAGGTTATTCACTTGCTCATTTGTGATATTGCTTTATTAATTCCGCTTAACAAAATGTGCCAAAGAGTGGCAACTTTCAAAGTGCAGGCCAGCAGTGTGGAATATGTCCGACTTACAGGAGACTTATAGTAGAGTAGCTCCCCACCCTTCAGAACGAACCAGCGTCGCTTCCAACTTTTCACTCGTCCTCCCATCTTAAGTAAATAGCCCGACTTCTCTAAATGCTCCTATGGGAAAGAAAACTGTCATTCAGTTAAGAAGTCTCATTTCAGCATTGAATTGCAGTTCTGTCCATTCCCGATTTCACTCGGAAATCTCTTTTCCCAGTTGCACCGCAACATCTCTACTAATATTCATGACTGTGTCAGTCTTAAATTTTACACCACAATTCTCCTCTGGTTTCTTACACTCTTGCTGTTGTCTCCCACACACAAGCTTGTCTTAGGAAGTTTCTGTTCAGGCTCTGAGCAGTCCGTATCTGTGAAGTAGGCATCTGGTGGGATGGCATAGTCATTTTCAGAGTTCATGGAGGACACGGAGACCCCTAACATGACAGAGATGGAAGACTGTAGAAAATCACAGAAAGTGCAGTGCATTCATTTTTCCTACAGTCAAGTTTAAAGGACAGTCTACCTCTTTTCATGGCACGAGGGCTCCCTGGACCATTCTCCTTCCTTGAGTTGGAGCCAGTCGTCCGAGAGCCTGAGGTCTGGGAACTTGAGCGGGAACTCTTTTCCCCATCAGATTCAGATGATTCATCTAATAAAGGTGTATTGCTTAACTGAGTTGCTTTCTGTGGAAGGCAAAAAAATAAAAAATAAAATAATGATCCTAGAAAACGTCCAACAGAGACCACCAGAGAGGACACTCTACTCACCCCTTTCAGGATGGCATATACTGGAGTGCTTACATTCATGTAAATCAAAGAAGTAAAACATGCTGAGGCCGAGAAGGAAGTCAGCCCTCCACTGGAGTCTAGGAGACAAAAACAGAAATGGACGTTTGCCGTACCTGGAGTGAGACAGCAGTCAAAGTGAAGGGATGGACATTTCTGTAACTTACATTTACAAGTGCTGCCAGCAGACAATTCAGAAGGACACATTCCCGATTTGGCAACTGCATAAATTCTGCTTTCCTGTAAGAACAGATGGTAATATGGGTGACTGAGAACTGGTGTGGAAAAGTCACACAGCAAATAAGTCAGAGGTGTGAGACTGGATATAAGGCTGAGGAAGAAGGGTAAAAAGTAAAGTTGAATAAAGTAAAAGCTGAATAAAATAGAAGAAGAGAAGGAAACATGAATATTGTACTGACGTAGAGAAGATGAGGAAAATTTTTATTGAGAAAAGATCAGGGTATGAAATATAATTTAAAGCCTAGCAGGATTCATTAAGCAGAAAAATCAAAACCAATTTGTCATTACGTCTAAGCACATGCCAAAATCAAAATCAAAGTCAACTGTACTTTCTCCGATCCTGTTCAGCCTATATACATCGGACTTCCAACACAACTCGGAGTCCTGCCACATGCAAAAGTTCGCTGATGACACTGCTATCGTGGGCTGCATGAGGAGTATATGGACCTAATCAATGACTTTGTTAAATGGTGCGACTCAAACCACCTACACCTGAACACCAGCAAAACCAAGGAGCTGGTGGTGGATTTTAGGAGGCCCAGACCCCTCATGGACCCCGTGATCATCAGAGGTGACTGTGTGCAGATGGTGCAGACCTATAAATACCTGGGAGTGCAGCTGGATGATAAATTAGACTGGACTGCCAATACTGATGATCTGTGCAAGAGAGGACAGAGACGGTTATACTTCCTTAGAAGGCTGGCGTCCTTCAACATCTGCAATAAGATGCTGCAGATGTTCTATCAGACGGTTGTGGCGAGTGCCCTCTTCTACGCGGTGGTGTGCTGGGGAGGCAGCATTAAGAAGAAAGACACCTCACGCCTGGACAAACTGGTGAGGAAGGCAGGCTCTATTGTAGGCACGGAGCTGGACAGTTTGACATCTGTGGCAGAGCAACGGGCGCTCAGCAGGCTCCTATCAATTATGGAGAATCCACTGCAACCACTAAACAGTGTCATCTCCAGACAGAGGAGCAACTTCAGCGACAGACTGCTGTCACCGTCCTGCTCCACTGACAGACTGAGAAGATCATTCCTCCCCCAAACTATGCGACTCTTCAATTCCATCCGGGGGGGTAAACGTTAACATTATATAAAGTTATTGTTTGTTTTTACCTGCATTACTATCAATCTTTAATTTAGTATTGTTTTTTGTATCAGTAATGTGCTGCTGGAGTATGTGAATTTCCCCTTGGGATTAATAAAGTATCTATCTATCTATCTATCTATCTATCTATCTATCTATCTATCTATCTATCTAAAAGAAAACAAAGTTTTAAATTGTAACCAAAAAGTCTTTAAAACAAAATGTCCTCACCACTATTAATATTTTATCCACAATTTCAGATAAAAAGAAAGTCCCTGTGAGGACCTTTATACCTACTAACCTAAGATGTCATGCACCAATTACTTCATGTCATCCAGGCCTAGCAACAAAATAGCAAAGCAGGAAGACGTCCAAATCGTTCAGGGGCAACTGGGCGACAGACAACTCTGCGGCAGACAACTCGGCGACATCCTTTATCAGTTAGGTAATAGTTAGGTTCAAAGAGATTTTTTAATGATATTTAAATGACAACGTAGGGCGCTGGAAAATCCACAGAATCACCTGCTTTATGAGAGTCCCAATACGTTGAGAGTAAAGATATTCCTTAAGCCGTACTCGCAGGTCACCTTTTGTATTCTAAATATCGTTATAATATGATTACAATCAATACAATTTATATAAAGGATTAGCAATTTTGGTTGCAGAAGATAATGTAAGATAGAGTTTGTTCCATCTGCAGAATAAAGTTTGTTCGTCAATTATCTAAATTTATTTTCAACATTTTAAATCACGTTGTCATTTAAATATAATTAAAAAATCTCTTTGAACCTAACTATTACCTAACTGGTAAAGGATGTTGCCGAGTTGTATTTCGCCAAGTTGTTTCTTCGCCGGGTTGTCTTTTGCTGAATTGTCCTTTCGCCGACTTGTCCGTCGCCCAGTTGCCACCAAACCCATTCAAATACTGTAACATCTTAAAATAAAGGCTTAAATGAAATCTTGTTCTCGAAATAAGACCAAATTCCAACATGGAAAATAAAAGTGAGTAAAAAGTATGAAATAAAGCTGTACAAAATGTAGAACTAAACCACATCATAACAAAAATGAGATGGAGGACAGTAAGACATGTGAAATGATGAAGAAGTGAGACAGAAAATGTAAATTTGAGGCCCAGGAGAGAGGAGTTAAATAAATCAGGCATGAAAGTGAAACAGGGGGAGGGGTAAACAAGGGAAATATGGCCATGAGACATGGGACATGGAGACAGATGTGGAGAAAGTGATAAGAGTGAGATAGGAGAAAATGGACTGACGTCAGAAAGAATATGTGACATGGAAAACAAAGGCCTGATATGAGAATGGGATAGGAGGGGAAGACAAAAAACAAAAATGAAGCACCAAAGCAAGCGGAATCGTGAATATGAGGCATAGGAAGACAGAGTAAGAAGTAAGAGAGAAAAAGACAGTGAAAAGCATGGAATGAGACATGAGAAAATAGACAAACATACAATAAATGTGAGGCAAACAAGAGTAGAGTAAGAGGAGTGAAACATGAAAATTAGACAGGAGGGGTGGGGGGCAAAGGAAAGGATGAACATATGACACTGGCCTGGCAAAAAGGTGGGGTGAAAGACAGCAACTGTACAGATGAGAAGCGAAGGAAAGGGAAGGAATCAAGACTGCTGCACAAGGGACACAAGTGATGTATTATTACTGTTATTATTAAGCAGAAGAAAGCAAGCAAGACCAGCGGCAGACTAAGATTACTCTTCCTCTTCAGTGAACTAATGCCACTGATCAATCGGTTGTCTAATTTTAACACAAATTTATGACTTTACCATTACTTACTGTATTTTTTGTGTGAAATTTTTATAGTATGTTTAACTTTCATTCTTTTGAAATAGTGTGTAAGTCTGTAATGCAAACATCCATGCATAAGACGGACATCAGGAAGACTGATTTGTGCTTTCTATTAAAGAAAATGATGCTACATATTTTAATACATTATTTTTTATCATGGCATCGAGGAATGGGGATGTGTTACAAGTTGGTTGCACATGTAACAATATCACTGTACTGTGTATATTTGACAATATTACTATTGCTACTATCCATCCATCCATCCATTATCCAACCCGCTGAATCCGAACACAGGGTCACGGGGGTCTGCTGGAGCCAATCCCAGCCAACACAGGGCACAAGGCAGGAACCAATCCTGGGCAGGGTGCCAACCCACCGCAGCTATTGCTACTATGAAGAAGTTATTCATTTATTTATTTTTACAGACAATTATTTTGAAGGCTTGCCAGGATTAAAGGACTAGTAAATGGTAGGCTGGGGTAATGGAGAGGAAGAGGAAAATGGAGGAATGCAGGTGTCATCAAAAGCCATGCAAATGTGAGAACATAATTCTTCAAAATTTTGTTAACTAAGTTTTAAAAAGGCACATTTTGCCCATATTAAACATGGCTGTGATAGGCCTGGGTTTTCCTATGTGTATTGCACCTGGTAAAGCCACCGCATGCCATTAATTGATATGGTGATGACAGTGTCCTACAGCAGCTGAGGGCAAACAGGATGCTGAGAGTTTTGTCATTAAAAACCAAAGGCACATATCAATCACTTAAGATGTATAGTGTGTTTGTCTACAGGTTTGAGACTTTGTATTGTACTGAAACTTGATTAACTGGAAACTTAAGTCCACCCACTTCGGTTCATTTTTAGAACTCTTTTTTCTTCTGGAGTGTCAATAGAAAATTTAAGCCTATCCCACATGAAATGGGTACATACCAGAAATTAGCTCTGGATGTGAAGCTTGCCCATTGTAGGGTACACTTACACATACCCGCACACAATCATATTAGGTGAATTCAGACTTGCCAATCAACAAATATGTGTGTTTATACTCTGGGAGGAAATTGGAGTTCTTGATGAAAACTCGCACAAACAAAAGGATTATGTGAAGACTCCACACTGAAGACACGTTAGACTGGAATGATACTGCACCCAACTTTGAAGCTTTGGCACCACATTATACATGTCAATAGTTACTGGAACACTTAAAAAAATTGTACCTACGGTGAGGAGGGTAACAGTAGGCACAGGATTAAGGAAAAAGGCAGGAGCATTTCATTATGAGGACACACTGAGCAATCAAGAAAAGCCTTAGATTAGGTTAGATTAGGGATTAATGTGAATTTCCCCTTGGGATTAATAATCTATCTATCTATCTATCTGGACACCATGACCTCAGGCTACTGCTCCTGTTGGCTGGGATGGCATAGCATTTGGCCTGATGGTGCTCACCCAGGAAGGCAGCCGATGAAGCGGAGGGGTGGGAGGAGTGTTACTCAGAGGACGTCCTTCCATTTCCTTCATTTGATTTTCAACCTCTGTTGAATTGTAGGCGAAAACATCATCATCCACTATGGCTGCCACCTTTTCCTGGTCAATATCCATCTCTGAATTCCAGGGTGGCCGCAGCAGGCTGATAGCATTCCGGTTACACCCAAATAGACGATCAGTACTAAGCTGTGGCTGGCTTAGATGCTTCCGTGACAGTGACAGGTCGGTACCAACCCTATTAACAGTTCTGTCCACATAAGAACACTGGACTGGGAGTGGGCTGGGACTGGATGACGAGGACGAGTTAAGGCTCTGGCCTTGAAATGTTTTGTTCAGCTCATCTGATGAGCTGTCAAACTCTGGCATTGCCAATGGAGATAGAAACAAGCCCTTTCCATCAGTTCTCTGCATATCATCATCAAACAGTGAGCTGCTGTCATCTGAGGCAGTGAGATAGGTCTCACTGCCTACCCGGCTGCGTCCAGGGGCAGAAACCGGAAAGCTAGTAGACATGTAGCTGGAGTCCAGATTTGCTTGCTGTTTATCCAAACTCTCCCTGCTTGGCAACTGCTTAGCCACAGTATCAGTTTTGGGTTCCTTCTCCAACTCTGATGGGAGTAACACTTGATACCTGCCAATATCTTGATTTGTAGTGTCCTTGTCATGCTCCTTTTCTGAAAAGTAAGATGAAAAATACTGAATAAGGTGGCAACTGGTATCACTTGTGTGCAATTACAACTAAAAGGCAAGTTCATCTGAACAGTTGTTATTTAGGAGTGGCAGAGGTCAGGCAGCTCTTTCTTTAAGGGCTCACGGTAAGGTCATGAGCAAAATCAGCACACTAAACATACAGATTGATCACCAGAGTACAAGCGTCTGAACTAAATACAAATGTAGTGGACCAAACTCAATCAAAACCAGAACCTGAACCTAAGTTATTGTCTTGCTTGAGTACAAGTCTCTAAGTCTTTCATTTATGTGTGTGATTATACTTTATTTTGTGCTTGTCAAAATGCTACCCATCACTTAGCACACACACAACACGTTCCTAGCAGTACTCAATACTCAAAGCTTCAAAATGGTACCTCTCATGAAAACAACCCCTTATGATCATGAAACTCGGAATACTGAAAATGATGACTAGATGATGCCATCAAAATAACAGTAAAAATATAAACACTGGGATGGATGGCTGGGGCCCAGGCCTGGCCAGGACGCCCCTGCACTATATATACCAGGGGGGCAAGGGTGGGAAACCCAATATGTAACCCTGGATGCTAGATGGCAGCATCCCTGGGTTGCAGCGGTGCCTCGGACTCCCCCAGGGCTTCATGGAGGTTGGAGTTCTGTGCAGCCCTATTGGGTTCCGCAGGCGCCGCCAGGGGGTGCTGTAACAGGAGCTGCTGGCCCCTTTTGGACATTGATTGCGCCCCACCCAGGTACCCAATAAAGGGAGCCAGCGACCAACAATCAGTGGCCAGATTCGGGAGGAAGAGGATGAGGTTACCAGGGAGGAGTGGTGGAGGAAGAGAAAGTGTTTTGCTTGTGGTACTTTGAGTGCTGTGCTTGGGACTGTGTTATGCCGGTGGGGTTCACGGAGAAGACGTGCCCCACAGGTGAAGAAAATAAATATTTGTTTTATTTTACACGTGCCTCCCGTGTCAATCTGTGTTGGGTCGGGTGCAATATAGCGCCATTCTTACAACACACATTAATAAAAATGGTTAATGTGTTTCACACCCTTCTGCGTATTACAACTACAGTAATCCCTCGCTATATCGCGCTTCGACTTTCGCGGCTTCACTCTATCGCGGATTTTATATGTAAGCATATCTAAATATATAACGCGGATTTTTCGCTGCTTCGCGGGTTTCTGCGGACAATGGGTCTTTTTTACTTCTGGTACATGCTTCCTCAGTTGGTTTGCCCAGTTGATTTCATACAAGAGATGCTATTGGCAGATGGCTGAGAAGCTACCCAATCAGAGCACGCAGTTAAGTTCCTGTGTGCTACTGATTGGCTCAGCGACGGAGTGCTGCAATAACCAGGAAATATCATCTCACTCATTCAGCATTAACGTGCTCCTGCTACTGCTTCAGGGGCCATGTCCAAGCGCCAACAGAAGATGCAAATGATTGCAGAAAAGGTAAAAGTTTTGGATATGTTGAAGGAAGGGAACAGCTACACCGCTGCAGGACACCATTACAGCATCAATGAGTCCACGATTCTTTTTATTTAAAAAGGAGGAAAAGCATATAAGATCTATGGCCGCAGTGTCCTTTAACCAGGGCGCAAAACGAGTTGCAAGTGGACGTGATAAGGCAGTAGTCTGGATGGAATCTGCTTTAGGGATTTGGATTGAAGAGTGCTGGAAGAAGTACAACGGTGGTACTAAACAGTCGCCTGAAGAGGCTCCTTTAGAAGAGCTGTAACGCTATCCTTTGTTGTGCAGTAAAATTAAACTCATCATTATCGGACAAGTCGTCGTGTCATTGTTGGTGAGTAACCATAATTAATTATCTACGTACAGTACTTATTACATGTACATAGTTTAGTGTCACTGTACACACATTTTACTGTATACAATTTTTCTTGCATTGTACGTATTTATTGCTGGTGGCCTGTCTGTCGTAATGGCTGTAACATATGTGATATCGGAGACACTCGATATCTTTAAAATAATATTTAGGTTTTACTGTATATAAACTGTGTTTACATACATAATTTCAACAAATCTTACCTAATATCTAAGAGAATACAAAGGGTTTATGCTGTATAATTGTGTGGGAAATGTTTATAATAGTGTGGGAGAGTTTATAAGGGCTTAAAATATATAAAAAGAACCACACATATGGTTTCTACTTTGCGGATTTTCACCTTTTGCGGGGGGTTCTGGAACACAACCCCCGCGATGGAGGAGGGATTACTGTATTGATATTGATTGATTAACGTTTGTGACACTTCTGAAGACTGTTAATCCATCCTGTGCAGATTACAAGCTTTTTACTACCCCCTTCTTCTATTTTGTGTTATTTTTCATCACATTGTACGCTTTTTCCCCCATTTGCCACACTGCTAAAGCTTTTCAAAGAATGCACACTCTGATAATATTGCCAAGCCTAAATAGTAAAGTGGAAACTGATTGTGATGTGGCTGCATTAAATACAGTATAATGCAAAATAAATAACCACGCAAAAGTTAATAATGTTAAAAAAAATATTATAATATGGGTGGCACAATGATTGGCACTGTTGTCTCAAAGCAGAAGTAGAGGTTTTATGATTATGTGTTTGAAACTGTTTGATTCCATTTCTATCAGAAACATTATTATATCCATTCTCCAAAAAAACAGGAGATTCATTTTTTTCTTAGTTATCTCTACAAACGGGCAGCACGGTGGCACAGTGGTAGCGCTGCTGACTCGCAGTAAGGAGACCTGGGTTTGCTTCCCGGGTCCTCCCTGCATGGAGTTTGCATGTTCTCCCCATGTCTGCGTGGGTTTCCTCTGGGTGCTCCGGTTTCCTCCCATAGTCCAAAGACATGCAGGTTACGTGCATTGGTGATCCTAAATTGTCCCTAGTGTGTGTGTGTGCGCCCTGCGGTGGGTTGGCACCCTGCCCAGGATTTGTTCCTGCTTTGCGCCCTGCGTTGGCTGGGATTGGCTCCAGCAGACTCCCGTGACCCTGTGTTCAGATTCAGCGGGTTGGAAAATGGATGGATGGGCACAAGAAAAAAACATGAATCAAAATGCAAGAATATCAATATCTGCAAAGTAGAGATATTCAGATGTTTGTTTTATGTTTTGAAATTGCACACATATTGGAAAAGTGCATAGCCATATCATTGTTACAATAATACTAGGGGGCTTCGCCCCCTGCTCACTTCGCTTGCCCACACCTGGGTTTGGTTAACCATATGTATATAATTTAAAGAGACTGTAACAATTCCCATGAAAATAACATACTCTTTGGATTCTATGTTGCATCGCTTATCCGTGATCATAAATATACACCTGACTGAATTGTGGTTTCTTCTAAATGAAACTAGTCGTAGCTTTAATTGTTGCAGGACCACAGATACTCATAGCGTATGGTCAGTTATGTAAGAATTTCCATTTGTTTGTTCTTTATGATCTTTATTATCTTTTTTTGATACTTTCGAATTTTCCTACTTTCATATTCTTTAACATGCTCTGCATGTGTATCGCAGCAACGTTTTTTTTTTTGAGCTTTTTGAATTCCACTGCTTTCATAATCTCTAACCTGCTCTGCATGTGTATTGCGCCCAACGTTTTTGAACGTCTTTAAGAAGTCTTTTATTTCTGTCCCCGGTTTGACCTACGAGTTTTTCAATTCCACTTGGTCTGGGCTGATTACTACTTTCCTTATTTTCAGAATTTGCACAAAAGATTATTATTGTTCTTTTTAGCATTCTTTTTTGCCTTCTTTTCTCTCCAACGCTGTGTGTCTCTTTTCGATGCGCTGCTCTTTCTTCTTCGCTTAGTCGTTGACGTGCCATCTAGAACGAATAACATTTTTAAAATTGGAAGCACATGAAGTGCGTCTGCCAAAAGCATTCCAACAACTGAGAGGTTAGATGTTCGTGATCTTGTTTTAAATTGTTTGTAAGTAGGGCGTGGCGTGTAAAAGTTACCATCTCACGGGTCTTGCTTCCAAAAGGTTTAAAGTTTAGTCTTGCGGGACGTCAAAGTGTCTTTCCGAGATGATCACGTATTGACCAAAGATTTTTTTATTATAATAGAGAGACTTTTTGTGAGGCTCTGCAATTTTTTTTTTTTTTTAACACAAGACTGGATTTTCTTTTCAAATACTGTATTTATGCGTGTACCACGTGCACATTTTTTCCCCAAAAATTAGCATTAGAAAATCAGGTGCATGTCATACACAAAGAAATTTTTTTCTGTAATGTTTACTTCTTCTGCCTGGGCTCTCTCGCTCGCTCACTCACTCGTGCGGTCTCTCTCTCTCTCTCTCTCTCTTGCGCTCACTCGCTCGCTCGCTCTCTCTCTCTCTCTCTCTCTCACAACAGAAGAAAGAAAAACTTTCAACATGCAACAAAAACAGAAGGGCATTTCGTGGAAAACGTGCCCTTAACACTTCCTATACAATCACAACGCGCGTTGTACACAAAAATTTTACAAATTTTTCTTTGTAAAAATTAGGGTGCGCGTCTTACACAAGTGCACATGGTACACAAGTAAAAACGGTATTCCAATTCTCCAACCACAACAACTTTTCGCCCTCAGGTTTGTGATTACTGAGCGCTAGCTTTCAAGAAGGCAGTTGTACTTTGATAGGAACAGAAACTACAGACACTTGATTTTCTTCAATTTTACATTCATATCCCTGGTATGTGCATTTCTGAACTATTTTAGGTGAGAGCCAACATTGTGTTAAATAGCTGAACAAATGCATTTTACTTGGCTCTGT
Source organism: Erpetoichthys calabaricus (assembly GCF_900747795.2). NCBI lineage: Eukaryota > Metazoa > Chordata > Cladistia > Polypteriformes > Polypteridae > Erpetoichthys > Erpetoichthys calabaricus. The sequence continues at coordinate 16,355,792 of NC_041408.2, read as the reverse complement.
AGCATCCAAGCAGGTGTTAAATGAAAACATCACCCACAACAGTTACTGCCAACACCAAACACATGTTCTCCCATTGGGAAAGACCGTGCCAAGAATCTGAGTTAAAAACGAATTATTTCCAAGTTTATTTTGTTTTATTAAGTTATCTATGAAAAGGATAAAAAGCCTGCTTCCTAAAACAAGAACGTTTGTCACTTGGAATTGAACGTATTTTTATAAGAAAAAAAACATTTGTTTCATGATTAGTTGCAACTGTAAGCTGTTTGGGGAGAAACTTTTTTTAATATAAAGATTCACAGTGCAAAAACTGTGAAAAAATAACTTAAACTTCAAAAATGATAACCACATAAACCAAGGAGGAAATACAGTACATCTGGAAAGTATTCCCAGCGCATCACTTTTTCCACATTTTGTTATGTTACAGCCTTATTCCAAAATGGATTAAATTCATTTTTTTCCCTCAGAATTCTACACACAACACCCCATAATGACAACGTGAAAAAAGTTTACTTGAGGTTTTTGCAAATTTATTAAAAATATAAAAACTGAGAAATCCCAAGTACATAAGCATTCACAGCCTTTGCTCAATACTTTGTCGATGCACCTTTGGCAGCAATTACAGCCTCAAGTCTTTTTGAATATGATGCCACAAGCTTGGCACACCTATCCTTGGCCAGTTTCGCCCATTCCTCTTTGCAGCACCTCTCAAGCTCCATCAGGTTGGATGGGAAGCGTCGGTGCACAGCCATTTTAAGATCTCTCCAGAGATGTTCAATCGGATTCAAGTCTGGGCTCTGGCTGGGCCACTCAAGGACATTCACAGAGTTGTCCTGAAGCCACTCCTTTGATATCTTGGCTGTGTGCTCAGGGTCGTTGTCCTGCTGAAAGATGAACCGTCGCCCCAGTCTGAGGTCAAGAGCGCTCTGGAGCAGGTTTTCATCCAGGATGTCTCTGTACATTGCTGCAGTCATCTTTCCCTTTATCCTGACTAGTCTCCCAGTCCCTGCCGCTGTAAAACATCCCCACAGCATGATGCTGCCACCACCATGCTTCACTGTAGGGATGGTATTGGCCTGGTGATGAGCGGTGCCTGGTTTCCTCCAAACGTGACGCCTGGCATTCACACCAAAGAGTTCAATCTTTGTCTCATCAGACCAGAGAATTTTCTTTCTCATGGTCTGAGAGTCCTTCATGTGCCTTTTGGCAAACTCCAGGCGGGCTGCCATGTGCCTTTTACTAAGAAGTGGCTTCCGTCTGGCCACTCTACCATACAGGCCTGATTGGTGGATTGCTGCAGAGATGGTTGTCCTTCTGGAAGGTTCTCTTCTCTCCACAGAGGACCTCTGACAGAGTGACCATCGGGTTCTTGGTCACCTCCCTGAATAAGGGCCTTCTCCCGCTTTTGCTCAGCTGGCCGGCCAGCTCTAGGAAGAGTCCTGGTGGTTTCGAACTTCTTCCACTTATGGATGATGGAGGCCACTGTGCTCATTGGGACCTTCAAAGCAGCAGATATTTTTCTGTAACCTTCCCCAGATTTGTGCCTCGAGACAATCCTGTCTCGGAGGTCTATAGACAATTCCTTTGACTTCATGCTTGGTTTGTGCTCTGACATGAACTGTCAACTGTGGGACCTTATATAGACAGGTGTGTGCCTTTCCAAATCATGTCCAGTCAACTGAATTTACCACAGGTGGACTCCAACGAAGCTGCAGAAACATCTCAAGGATGATCAGGGGAAACAGGATGCACCTGAGCTCAATTTTGAGCTTCATGGCAAAGGCTGTGAATACTTGTGAATACTTATGTACATGTGCTTTCTCAATTTTTTTATTTTTAATAAATTTGCAAAAACCTCAAGTAAACGTTTTTCACGTTGTCATTATGGGGTGTTGTGTGTAGAATTCTGAGGAAAAAAATGAATTTTATCGATTTTGGAGTAAGGCTGGAACATAACAAAATGTGGAAAAAGTGATGCACTGTTAATACTTTCCGGATGCACTGTATATTGCTTATTTTGTTTGTTTTAATTTTAAAAACACCAACTATAAAAACACACTGTCTATGTGATACACACAAGTATAAATTCTGAACATTGTTAAAAAAGTAACTTGTATCACAGAAAGCTAAAATGGTAAGCAGTTCTACTTATGCCTTTATTTCTGGACAAATGTATCTATTTCTAGCATACCTACTCCTACCCACTTTCCATATAATAATATTAACCCTCACTATCTGTTATCCCATTTACCTCTTGATTGTTGCCTACCTGGTGACATCCTGTCAGCAGGACCCTCTTTCTGTGTACAGGCTGTGAGGTGCTGCCCGTGCTTTGGGCCACTGATGACATTTGGATTCTTTGGTCTAACTTGAAAGCATCCAAATGTCAGGCTACTCAACCTCTGGGCTTCTCCTGGCTTGTGAGTCGAAGAAGAAAGCTTCTTTAGTTCTGCAAGGACAAGGTAAAGATGAGCATAAAACTGAACTCTGAACCTGCAGGATGCCAGTTGGATTTCTCAGCTTCATCACTGGCTGTTACTAGTTGCTACATTCTTTCAGGTGTTTTCAGCTGCCTGCTAGATTCTGTGGGTGCCTTGTTTTCCGAATGTTGCCATACCTTTTAATTCCTTCTGTAGCTTCTGAATTTCCTGGAGCTGTTGATGTGTGGCAGACCGTAGATTTTCATTCTCTGCTTCAAGCTGCAGGTAAAGAAGAACATACAAAGAATGAAGTATACCAGTAGTCGGCTAATAATTTATCATCAAAACAGCCTTCTGTTGATGGCTATTGGTATCAAGTCATATGGCCTCAAGTAAAGTTAAGGCCAAAGTAAATCAAAAGAATGGTAAATTATAAAAGTATATTATAAACAGAAATATGCAGGGTTATGTAGATAAGATACAATGACATTAATATGACAACAAACCTAAAACCACTCTGGGCCTAATTATACGGGCTCAGTTCTATCCATGAGGTATGTTGCCGCATTTACCCAAAAGACCTATATCATCCCACTTTGCTTGCTCTCTTGACTCTCTCCTGCCCACTAGTTGTATTTGGGCCAATTTTAGACCCCTTGATTCAAAGTAAAACTGCCATATGATAAAGGCCAGCCTTTTAAGTCCATGTATCAAATTGCTTTGATGGGAAGTCCAGCTTCCATTTCTGGAATCGGGAAAGGGCTATAAAAACCTGGAAATTGACACAAATGGATGAACACACACAGGGCTAGACTGCAATAGAAATAAAATCCTGCAGTACTTCTTTATATTCCTTGCTTTTTGCCCCAGTAAATACAAGTTATCGTCAATATACCAACAATCCAATTGTGCTTCATTCAATCAGAATATGGAACCAATGTAGGAAGCACTTCAAGTCAGAGAATTTTTCATCTGTGGCACCTCTAAATGATAACCACCTTTTTCCACCTTCTCAGACTTACACAGTTTTTAATGTCTGGAAAATGTACAGGATTCAGTTTCTTAGAAATTTGCACATGAATAATGTCTTTGCATCCTACAAACAATTACACTCCAAATTTAGCTTCCCATCAACACAATTTTTCCATTAGTTCCAAATTAGAAATTTTGCTATACAAAATCTGCCCAATTTTCCTCACCTCACACCTACTTCTATTCCAGAAGAAATATTGATCATTATTGAAAGTATTGTATTGAAAATACTGAAAGATAAATAGTCTCACTCAACATATACCTCATGTAGCTTTGTGGTCACCCACTCTTTGATTCGTGTTGCCTTCTCCTCAACAATTTTAGCCTCCTGGAGTCTCATTTGTTTCTGTAATAGAAAGAAAGTATCGTACCTGTGGATATCTTTGCAGTATCTTGAAAAGTGTCTCCAAGACATTAAATAAGGACACTGAAGACATGTTAGTCAGACTTTGGTAGCCGGCTGTCTGCTCATATTCTTAAAGACAGTAGTTTCACTTAAGAGTAGAACAAGTCAGTGGCATGTCAAACTAATAGAAAAGGTAGTATCAGGGCACCTGTGAATACAGTAACCTCTACACATCCACGAGGGATAGGGGCGGAAGACCCCACAAATGTGAAAACTTGCAAATAATACTTTGGCCTCCCTAGCACTCAGACAAACATACCATATGATTACGAAAGTGGACCTGTTTTAAACAAGTCAAGCTTTAACACTGCTTTGATTTATTGTACTGGAAATAACATTCATAATTCTTAATATTATAACAGCTCTGACAAACTGCATCAGTCTAGAATGAGTCACCCATCGTATAAGCTGTTACTCCAATATCATGACAAGCCTGCAACAGTGAGCAGTCCTTTCATGGATAACGAGCCACCTCAAACAACCATGGAAAGAGCAAGAGAATCCATTGTGACACTCACCACTGCTGCTACATTTGTGTCAGGAGCAGTGTGAAAAGAAGACCGACTATTCACAGAGTACCGCAAAAGTACTATAATAGACTTATTTGGCTCTTCTGCTGGAAAGCATTGAGGCTGAAATCCAGGATCTTTAGTGCCATTTGCAACAAAGTGTGGGGGATAGAACACAACCGAGAAATAGCTAACTCTGTATCTCCACCAATACTTCTCCATCTGCTATGGTCCAATGGCCTGGGTGCACAGATGACAGTGAAGCATTAGGGTAACTGTATGTCAGAATGAGTTTCGACTGACCCCCAGATGAGCCATATGAAGGAGGACTGGTGGTAAACCTGCACAGGCAAATGATGAGGGAGATCACAGGGGAGCTGTGGGGCAGCTGTGGAGGGAAGAGTCTGAAAGTGGAGAGCTACACCTGGAACACCGTTGGCAGCATCAGTTCAGTGAAAGAAAACAATTGATAGGCCAGTGCATCTGCAGCTCTTGACGGGGAGGTTTGCCCGCTCACTTACAATCAACAGATCACCAGACAGAAACACAGAGTTTAACATCTCCTCATAGTTTTTTATTTTTTTAACCAAAAATAATCTCTCTATTATGTAAAAAAAAGTCCTGCAACGAGACAAGTCACACCCTCCTCTCAACCATTTTCAAACAAGACCACGGTACTCTCACCTCTCATTCGTGTGAATGCTTTTGTCAGACACACTTCCTGCGCTCTCAGATCTTATAAATTTTAACGTTTTCATCACTTGAAGTTCCCAATTAAAGAAGACGTATTATGTCCACATTTTATTGAAGAATTTCATCCCGAAGGGTTATCAACAGTAAAAATGAGTACACAGCCAATCCTAGCACCAAAAAACGATGAAGTCAAACGAATTAATGCCAAAAATGTTGATCAGTTACACAGCAAATTGGTTAAATGCGTAACAATAGACTCTGCTGAAACAGTTGGTGGTGATCGTGCAGAACATGAAAACATCAACTTACAATACCACAAAGAATATCTACAACCGTTAACACCATCCGGTCTACCACCGCACGAATTACTGTAGAAAGAAGGATGTATCCAAGAAAGGTAATGTAGCACATCTTCAGGGGATAACAATTAGACACCAAAGGAGATCTTGATATGCCATTCATATTAAAATGTTAACAGTTTCCTATTAGAATAGCTTTTACAAAGACAATTAACAAATCTCAGAGACAAACATTTGAAAAAGTCATCTTATTTAATACAGAGAAAGAAACAAAATTCAATCACGGGCAGTTATACGTTGCGTTGTCACGATGAAAGTCCAAACACAGAATCAAAATTCAATGCAATATTGACAAAAATGTAATTCAAAAAATCGTTTTACTGAAGTTTTACAGTAAAAGTGTAAGTTTAAATAGTACCTGCGTATTAATTTCAAAGCCAGACAGAAAGAAATAGTATTATGCAATGAATAACTTTAACGCAACATGAAACAATTTACTTTCAAATTATTATGTTTTACTATATTTTAATATGGTTAATTACTCACTGTAATGTAAAATTGGTAGTTCTATTATGCAGATGTAACAATTCCAATGAAAATAATAATCTGTTTAAATTGTACATCCACACCCCCATATGCGAGCGGCAGAACTGCAAAGAGGCTAGCGCTTAGCACAGGCGATGGCAAGCAAAGTGAGAAGGGGACAAAGCCCCTAGCATTTCTTGAAGCAAATTACAAAGAGTTTCAGTCCAAGGGTGTGTTACATTTAAGGACTGAAATCTCACCACTCCTCAGGTCACTGAACTGGTCACCTTGGGTGTGATGAATTACAAAATTGCTTTTTTAGTTTTTAATATTAAAGATATTATACATACTTACACTAACTCTATTAAATAACCTTAATATTTTAATATTTACATATTATAGCAAAATACCCGCGCTTCGCAGCGGAGAAGTAGTGTACACATATCTACATATACATATATATATATATATATATATATATATATATATACGTATATATATATATATATATACACATATACACATCCACATATATATATATATATATATATATATATATATATATATATATATATATATATATATATACATATACACATATATATATACACATACATATACACACACACATAAACATATATACATATACACATACATACATACACATACATATATATACACACATACATACACACACACACACACACACACACACACACACACACACACACACATACATATATATATATATATATATATATATATATATATATATATATATATATTATATTATATATATATATATATATATATATATATATAATCTATACTAATAAAAGGCAAAGCCCTCACTGACTCACTCATCACTAATTCTCCAACTTCCCATGTAGGTGGAAGGCTGAAATTTGGCAGGCTCATTCCTTACAGCTTACTTACAAAAGTTAGGCAGGTTTCATTTCGAAATTATACACGTAATGGTCATAACTGGAACCTCTTTTTTGTCCATATACTGTAATGGAGTGCAGCTCGATGGCCGTGGGAGGTGGAGTCGCGTATCGCGTCATCACGCCTCCTACATAATCACGTGAACTGAAAACAAGGAACAGCCACAAAGAGCGCTGAAGAAAACATTCATTACACAATTGAGAAGGCAGCGAAACAATAAGAAGCGAGCGAGTGACTGACTGAACACAGCACGAGTGATCACTTCGATGAATCAAACCTGTTCAAAAAACACATCACACAATTGATAAGGTACGAAAAGAATATGAAGCGACTGACGCATACAGGCATAAATTAAGTTCATAGACCGACAAAAGATTGCCATTTTTCTCCTGTACAACTATACGCCTGATTTTATTGAAAAGAAACTAAACTTGCAGTGCCGCTATTCAATGACACTTGCCTAACGCCTGACTTTATTGAAAAGAAACTAAACTTGCAGCGCCGCTATTCAATGATTTAGTTTCTTTTCAATAAAGTCAGGCGTTAGGCAAGTGTCATTGAATATTTCATCAAGCTCCAAAAATATTCCCATTTAATTGTTCATGGCCAACTTGCAAAAACTGCAAATGTCAAATTCATGAATGTGAAGGGTTACTGTATAATCTATTATTTTGTAATACATGGGACAGTGCTATATTACTTTGGTGAGCAAGTCAATGGAAACCTTATTGCACAAATGAGACAGGCTCTACACTTGAGGAATATGTTTGCTCACCTGTTCCTCGACTTGCTGTTCAAGAACCTGGATGATATCATCCTTTTCTTGGATGAGGGTCTGCAGGTCTAGACACCTCCTGTAAAGTTTGTTCTCACATTCACTTGTCTGAATGTTGGCTGCTTTCAACTTTTCTTCCATTATTTGGACCTATAGATTAAAAAAAAAAAAAGGCAAAAGCCCTAGTGACCAGCTCAAACATGAGAAAAATAATGATTACTAAGGCCCATGGGTGGATCAGACTAGCAATGCCAGGGCAGGAGGCCAGAGCCCACTTCATGTCTTAATAAAAGCACCACCTTGCCAGAAGCTATACCCAGATGAATGCACTGTATAAAGAAAGTACTGTTTGATGGAAGCCACACCCTAGAGGAGGAGAAGGAAATACCAACTGGAAGACACAGCCAACACAGAGTCTTGCCAAAGCCACATTCTGAAGGAGGTTTTGCATCACATGACACCAGCTTGCAGGGAGCCATGATTGTGGAAAATCCTACTCAGGTTATTGTTCATGCTGGCTTTTTATTGTAGACAGATACTGCTCTACATAGAATATGATACACAACTCAAGCTGGCACATTCAGTGCTTCCACAGAGCTACTTATTCTAGTTGAACTGGTCAACGATATTGTATGCTGAAATGTTGAATTGCTGGCTTCAAACCAGGGCCAATATCCACAGCACTGCTATAGGATTTCATTGTGTGGTGTGATTATCTGAACAATGTATACACAGGCTGTCCTCTAGGACTTATCATTCCTCAGAATTCAATGTTAGGTACCTGCTGGTTCGACTTTTCTGCACGCCGATCTGCTTCCAGGACCTGCCGTTCCAACTGCTGCATCTGTAAAAAGGGAACCAGACAAAGTCAGAATGCTTAGGTAACAGGAAGAGTGTTAGAGGAAAATATTAGCACTTAATGATCGTGGAGCAGAATATACCTATAAAAATAAACCTCTGTCAGAATATATGACTAGAATCTACAGATGATGATGTAAGAGAAATCGATACACTTAAGGTCAGGCAGAAGAATACATCCACAACATACTAGTGAGGCAGCAGGGTAGGTTCAGGACCTGGCGATCTGGTAGAAACTACAGGTCACATGCCTAAGAGCTAGGGATCAAGTACAACATAACGGTCAAGCAGCAAAAAGCAGAAAAAAAAGATGGTAGTACTCAAGTGAGGTAGTACATGTTGGGCAGAAGGTGTATAGGAGTTTAAGGTCAAGCAGTGATAAATATGTAGGACCAACAGGAAGAAGAATGTGTCCAGGAGCCAGTGATCAGGAAAAAATAAGAAGTTGTCAGGCAACTGGGGACAAACTGATGTGGCAGCAAAGGCACATCAGTAACTAGAGATGGATTATAAAATGTGTCCACAACCTAGAGATCAAGCAGAAGCTAGAAAACAGGCTGCAAGATATTTCCAACAGCTATAGATAAAGCAGGAGATAGACATTAGGCACCAAGTACTGTCCAGGTATCTCTTATATACAGTGATCCCTTGCTATATCACACTTCGACTTTGGCGGCTTCACTCTATTGCGATTTTTTCTCATACACGCTTACGTCACTACGTGTGCGCTTTCTGAGAACTTTTATCTAAGCCCCACGATGGCTCCTAAACGTGCTGCTTTTTCTAAGCCTTCTGACAATGAAACTAAGCGCCGTAGGAAGATGCTTATCATCCAGGAGAAGGTGAAACTCTTGGATATGAACAAAGATGGCAATACCCTACAAAAGCCTCCTCACGCATATGAAAAGACAGCGCCAGCAACTGCCTATCAAGATGTTCTTCAGCCGCGCACCCAGACACCCACTGCCTACTCCTAGTACACCTTCAATGGAAGAAGACACTGACGCACCTGCTGAAGATACTGCACCACCTTGTTACGCTTGGGTCACATATTTGCACAAAGACACAGGAGGTTGTAGAAAAAAAAGAACTTTATTCAAAGCACTGCAAACAAACATTTGTCTCTTTTCAAAAGTTTAAATGTGCTCCATGACAAGTCAGAGAGAGAGAGACAGAGAGAGAGAGAGATCCAAAGCTGACAGGCGCTGCACAATTCTTTTAAGTAAGCGGAGTACCGCGTGAGAGGTTTATCGCACGTTATAGCGCAAGTAAACAGCAATGTGAAAGTAGACTTTCAGCTGTTTCAGGAGTTTTCCCAGGGGCGTCTGTTTCCTCTGAGGGTGCGATCAGCGCTCCAGCTTACAACCTGAAGACTCTCAAACTGAGCTTGTGCCTTCATAGGTTAGTGGTTGTGTGTAAGAACTGTGTATGTGTGTAATTAAATGTACAGTATAATAATAATAATATGATATTTGTAACGTCTAATATGTCTTGTTTTCTCTTATTTTGTCTAATATATTGGGTAATACAAGTGTAATGGTGACTAAAGGGTGTTATTTCATGTCTAGAGGGCTCTAATAATGTTAAAAAACGTATTTAGAAGGTCGTAAACAGGTTTTCTATACTCTAACTGCGAAAATATTCGATTTATAAATAAAGAATCCTACTTCGCGAAAATTCATTTATCGCAGTAGAGTCTGGAACGGATTAACCGTGATAAACGAGGGTTCACTGTATATTTCTCTTCTGGTTCGTCCTGCTTCCACTTCAAAACCGGTCCCACCCACACGCAGCCGACACAGCATTTCTCGATTCCTATTCGTCCTCTTCCAAACCCTTCCCCATGCTGCCTACGTAATACATCCAACAAGTACTCGAGGTGCTGCCACAACGGTAAAGTAGCTTTACCACATTTGCGGGAGCCACCTGTGTCTTTACAACAGCTTCTTACACAGCAAACATCAGAAGCTAAAAATTATCGTGAACACATTTGAGAATACAACTCTTCTCTAGCGTTTGCTTCCATGGGTGCATAGATAACTCAACCTCCTGGCCATGGACCATACTGTTTTAAAATACACGGTCAAATTTATCACCAAATCTCTCCACTATATGCTAACACTTCTACCTCTCCAGGATATGGACAGTTGTATGTTTTTGACACAGCACAAGCTACTGAAGTACGCTTACAAAATAAAGCAAACTCTACATCCAGCGAAAATGTACTTCTCCAGCTAGATTTCATGCTCAGAACCATCAACCCCTTCGCTAAATCATACAAACACATGCATGAAATCGCTCAGTCCAATCCAACAGCATCTGTACGAATGGTTTTCAAGGAAAACCCTGGGCAGGATTTACGACGATACAATGCCCCGACATTGCAGCGATTTTCGTCGGAGAAGATGGCGAAACGCCTGCCGAAAGGGACATTTGCATCTATCCCATAGGCAACTCCTGTAAAAAGATTTCCACGCTCAATTTGAATTGCAATCCTATGGTTTACCCACTTTTATTCCCTTATGGAGACATTGGCTGGCACAAAGATTTACAACATGTTCCAGATAAAAGAACCGCCAAGCGAATAAGGCTTACTCAATGCCAATTTTACGTGTACAGATTAGCAATGAGGAATACTTTTGCACTCCAGTGGCAAACTATTCCAACAGTACGTCGTAGATGCGCATGTTAAAACAGAGGGCGCGCGTCTCAACTATCTCAGATTACATCAACAAGATTTGCGCGTGGAACTATCAAACGCACTGCAAGCAAATGCTGAAAATAACAACGTACGTGTAGGCAAAATGATCATATTACTGTCCACATTTCCAGGAGGTCCAAGATACATGCAACGAAACTATCAGGATGCCATGGCCATAGTACGTAAACTCGGAAAGCCCGATTTATTTATCACTTTCACATGTAATCCTGCTTGGCCGGAAATTCTACATGCACACTGCGTCTTTCAAGAAGTATTTATTTCTTCTTGATTTCTGAATTCCTTTCTCACCGTTTTCCATTCCTATTCTTACACACATATTTAAAGAAACTTGTGGTGAGGTAATCAAATACTTCAAGGAACTACAGATAAGGCATGGATTAAAAGTTTGCCAGTAGAGTTTGTTCATGATGTAGAGCTCAGGCTGCAGAATATGTCCAGGAGCTACTGGTAAGAAGCCAGGTAGAGGTCAGGCAACAGGGCAATACTTGGAGAAAAAAAGAAATTCAATTCAGGAGACAGAATAAAGCATAATCAAAACATGATGCATGGAGATAAAGCTTGTACCTGATAGCGCTAGAATTATTTTATCAACTGACCTCCACGGATTTCTCTCTGCTTTATGCACCCCTTTAAAATGGTGCATAAATGGAGTGTTATCATAAAGACTGTAAGTATGGTCCATGGTCACACTTCCAGGAGAAGAAGTCTGAGGGGTGTGTGCCCTCTGTGCTGTCAGTCAGAAGGGCACATGTTCCCTGTATGAATCTGTGGTGTTTCATCATGGTAGCGCATAATTCATCCCAGTTCACACATTTTGCACTGTAGTAACTGGCACAATGCATAGAATACAAAACCCATCAGAAGCATATTCACTACAGTAGAAGCAAAAGAACTCCTGTCCTCCGGTGCACACAGACTGCTTGTAAGCACTGCAAGCAGAGCACTTCCTAGTAACATCAGCCTTTTTACATTCCATTTTAAGTTCTCGTGGTTGCCACCATTTTTGGTACCCATTGCTAAGTCTGCATCTCTTGCTGCCAGGCACATGGCCACAAAGATTGTGATGCATTGGTAATCAACATAATGGGTTAAATGGTCAGCTGTTTGTCTACTTACTTATCCAATCTGTAGATTCCATAAAACTTTCAAAGACCGTTTTTACTATTTTCCTTCTCATTATTTTACTTTGATATTGACCATTTTTGCTTGAATTTTTGAGCATGATTTTTGCCTCATGCTCTGATTTCATTGCTATTTTTTCATTTCGTAGATTTCACAATGTGCCGATGATGATTCGGCATGCACTATTTAGCTCAGGGTCAACCTTGTTGGCATGGCTTGACCTAGCCCACACTGGTGTGCAATGCACTGCTGTTGAATAACAGAGTGCCATGGCTGATGATCGCAGGGTCTTAGGGTCTGCTCCCCAGGATGTGTTTGATGGTTTGCTAAGGAGATTATTCCTGCTGGATATCTTCTTTTTGAGTTTAAAAATATGTTCTTTAAAAGACTTCCTGTTTTATACAGGCTGGCCGGGATCACACCTCCTCATATACGACAAGAAAGTAGTTCAAGAGTAGAAAGGTTCAAGCAACTGATGGATTCCAGACACCCACTTTACCAATCACCAGGAGGTAAATCGCCGACTACCTTTTCGTCGAAGCTTCGCCACAGTGGAACCTCTTAATCCAAAGGAGTCCATAAGACATAGGCTCGAGAGCTTGCGAGAGACTGACTGTAGCCCTCCCATTGAAGCTTCATGAATGTTCCCGAGGCCCTACATGTACTGATGAAGATCTTAAAGATGCTAATGACGCCGCTCTTACCTGGATACGGCAGTGGCGTGATAAGATATGATGATGATCTCGTAGATTTGACTCATTTTCTGTCTGAATGCTCATTTCGTTTTTTTTGTTTTTTTTTAAATAAAAAAAACTAAATAAAAATCTCCTCCCATTGAAGCTCTTCCTACATCTCAAGAGCATCTACCCAATGGAACATCCCTCTCTAGGAAAGACTGGGTTGCGCTTAACCGAGCTAGGTCAAAGGTGGGCAAAACAAGGGCCAACCTATTTAGATGGGGCCTCACAACAAGCGCTGAATGTCCCTGTGGCGAGCCCACCCAAACAATGGACCACATTCTCCATGAATGTTCCTGAGGCCCTACATGTACTGATGAAGATCTTAAGGATGCTAATGACGCCGCTCTTACCTGGATACGGCAATGGCGTGATAAGATATGATGATGATCTCGTAGATTTGACCCATTTTCTGTCTGAATGCTCATTTCGCTTTTTTTTTTTTAATAAAAAAAAATAAATAAAAATCTCCTGTCACTGCTCTAATGCACTATGATCCAAGATCCACCCCAAATGGACATTTGCACTGTGGTAACTGCTGTTGGCCAGCTGCTGGTTGCCAGCCGAGATCCTGCAATATTTTGAATACTAAGGCCCTCAGAAATGGCTCCTTTATTACCTTGAGCAACCGAGGTCCTACCACGCTGGTGCATGAAGGGATTGCTTCTAAGCACTTCAAGTTAAGTTCTTCCTGGTGACGTTAACTTATCTCTTTCTCACTCAGTCCCCCATCCTTTTCTGCAGCACAACCAGTACACGTCACTTGTTCACCTATCCACAATGCATATCCTGCTGACTATGCCAAATGTTTTCTTGTGGAATCATCAGCATTTCACCTGGAAATGGTGACACCCTATGTGTGAAATGCATACTGGTAGCACTGGAAGGGCAACAGGCAGGGGCGCCAGTGACAGAAAAAGAAAAATGCAGCCTAAGAGGAAAAAGATAACATTCGCCAGGGCACTAGAGGACTGGCAGCATAGTAACAGAGATGCCCAACCCACCTCTTGGGAGTTTTTGTGACTTTTATTGTGAACATTTCACCTCTGGTGAACCCCATAGTTAGACATGCTAGATGCTTTTTTCAGCTCTATTGATTTATCAAAATGTTTCAACCATCCTGGAGGCCCTGGTTTCAGCTAAAAAAATTAAAACTCCATTAAGTTCATTTGCAAAAAAGAAAGCCCCTTGTCCAGACAGTATATAGCCAGAAGTATATTTTGCATTTTGATGACAACTATCCACCAAGTATCCATCTTGCCATTTCAAATCATTAACATAGTTCTCTACTTCTTTAATTAACACTCTAATATAAACTCATCCATTATCACTCCTTCTCAAGCATGGTAAAGAAGCCAAACTGCATTCAAATTAAAATCCCTTATTAATAATGAAATCAGATGCTAAGTTGTTAGCTAGGGTTTGGGTCTCCGGCTCAAATCTGTAATTTCAGAACTGATTCATTCAGAACAGACCAACATCAGGATGTGTCATTACACAGCTGACAGCACGCGCCAATTTTGTAAATGTAAAAACACAGCTCTTCGCTCCGCAGTGCTTTTATTACTTGATGAAAAATTTTTTTTTTGATATGGAAGCTTTTGAGAAGAGTTATGAGTAAAATGGGGTTTAGTAATATATTTATTAACATGATCAAATAACTGTATCGCCCTTCTGTTTCAGTTTTAACAAACTCAGATTTGTAATATATCCTACATGTGCTCAGGAGTGCTAGGCTGTTAGGGTATCTGTTATCTCTGATTTTTATTATCTTACTTGAGTTTCTTGCCCATCACACTATATGCATTACATTTAATCCTATTTTGTTCTGGAATAATCTCTCTCTCTCTCTCTCAGCCTCTTTTGGAAATCATTAAAATGAATATTCTCCCCCACCTCATTCCTTTTGGTATCAGGTCATGTCAGCCATTAGCTCTTTTTTATGAAGTGCTAAAAGACCTACCATCAAACACTCTGTTCTGATTCAAGCCAAATCATGTGGTGGCAATTCTCTTCCCTATTTTGAATTGTACCATTGGGCATATATCCTATGCCTCATCTGCCTATGGTTAAGCCCTCTACTTTCCCCTCTGTTTTGGCTAAAAAGAAAAATATATCTCACTCTTTGCAACAGTTACTATTTATTAGGTTAAAGGCAAAAAAGAGAGCAGATGACTATAGTCCTATTATAAATTATGCTCTGTATATTAGGCACAAGGTAGAAAAGCACCTTGGCTCCATTCCGCGTTGGCACTATCTTATAACACTATTTCATAATAGTTCTATAAACATTAGTGGGCAACACTTCATGAGGCTTCATCAAGTATCAGCACATCTTTCCATTTTGTGTGACGGAACCAGGATTGTCTCTTTCCAGTTTCTTAAAGATGAATATACAATCCCTTCTTCCTTTTTCTATTTATAACAGATTAGCTGTACCCCGTGGCTGCGCCAACATAGTAATGAAACAGGACAAAATTAATAGACGTTGGCACTGTATCTGATCATGTTTAGCTCTGATGGGAGAGCGTTCCCCTTGTGGGGAGAAAAGCACGTGGCCGTGATATCTCTGCCAATCAGCAGCTACCCTCTAAAACACATGGAGCTCTGATCTCTCTCTCTCAAAAACGTTAAATGTTACTCCTTAACAATCTGTAAATGATAACGTCTGTTAAACAAACAGGGATCGCTAGCTAAGTGGAGGTGAGGTACACTCCAACACGTGGCGAGAGGTAGACAGACTTGAACGGAGGCTGGCTGGCGAGTGAATGAGGAAGGCCCCGCCCCTCTGC
This sequence comes from Erpetoichthys calabaricus, assembly GCF_900747795.2. Taxonomy (NCBI): domain Eukaryota; kingdom Metazoa; phylum Chordata; class Cladistia; order Polypteriformes; family Polypteridae; genus Erpetoichthys; species Erpetoichthys calabaricus. Next base: position 16,339,960 of record NC_041408.2, on the reverse strand, counting down.
TCTCGGTCCACAGACACTCTGTTGGATTTGCATAAATACATCGGTACCGCAAGTGAACTCTGGTACTAAGCGCAATGAGAGAAGTCGTAAAATCAACCGGAAAGTTCAAGCAAATTATAGAAAACAACCAGATCTAAATCTGTTAAGTAGTTCTCTTGTGAACAGCGGACAGACATACAGACAGAACGTGCTTGGACCACAAAACTTTTAAAACTGTTTCTTAGCAAGCACCTATGAGCCAAGGGTAACCTACATT